>NC_061486.1:9150288-9443005 GCF_022539355.2 Hippoglossus stenolepis | reverse complement strand
TACCTTTATATGTTTTTAGAGATCCACTACTGGCAAACATCTGTAATTGACTGCAACGTTTAAACAGATACAGCACAACGAAACAACTTCTCTCCACAATGTATTTATTATTTTTCAATCCTGTGCAGATCCTCAGAGAACAGGTAAATCAGTTCTGTCTCCTACACGTCATTGGGCTGGGTTTCTTAGAAGTGCAGTAATGCGTTGAGAATAATCTCATGGGAATTAGGAGTACGTTCACATTGGCTGTTGATTCTTCTCTCATGGTACAAAGAAACACTATAAAGGTCAGTTCCCAGGTCAGAGTTGCTTTCAGTGAAGAACAGGGAGACTCGTGATGGGTTGGATCACTTGTATCCTCTTCACTCTGCTGGCAGGGATAAAGTCAGAAAAACAAACGTGCAAAATGATCGGGCAAACAGGGTTCAAGGAGTTTTCTAAAGATGGTGATCTCATTATCGGAGGAGTTTTCGCTTTGTCTACTACACGCAAATTGATTGACAATGGCTACCACACATTGCCGTATACATACTGCAAAAAGTAAGTGAATGTGCTGTAAAACCTGTGTATGTTTTGTGTGTGAAAGTGATCAGCTCTAATGTCATTTATTCATAACAAGCGAACACTGTGTGTAGGCTGAATGACAGGGAACTGAAGTTTGCCAGGATAGTGATCTTTACAGTGGAGGAGATCAACAGAGATACTAAGCTCCTTCCTGGATTGAGTCTGGGCTACAGGCTGTACAATGGTTGTGGGAGTGAGAACCTGATTCGAGCAGCAATGGAAGCTGTAAACGGAGAGGACTCAAAGGGCTGCGCTGATCAGATACAGGCTCTCCTGGGCCATTCCTCCTCCGGAGTGAGTAAAGACATAAACATAATACTCAGCCCGCTATCCATTCCACAGGTGAGGAGACGTGATTGGGAAATAACTGGGATTTATTCATGTTTCCATCTTTGAAGAACGTTTATTCTGCCTTGTTGTGGTTAACATGTTTTCTTTCTTTGAAGGTGAGCCATCTCACTTGTGCTTTTTGACTGACAAAGGCAGTTCCCACATTCTTCAGAACTGTGCCCAGTGACCGCTTCAAATCATCGGTCTGAGGTGCAGCCTCATAAATACTTTGACTGGCGCTGGGTGGGGATCATTTATTCTCAGGGCGTGTACTCAGAAGAAGGTACAATGGCATTTGCAAAGGAAGCAGAAAAAGAGGGCATATGTGTTGAAGACCGGTTACCTCACTCAAAGACACATGTAAAATTTCCTGCTATTGTGGAGGCTCTGAGGAAATCCTCGTCCAAGGTGGTCCTCTTGTTTTTGCCCTTACCCTTCACCATATCGTTCTTGTGAAATGAAGTATAACATCACTGGGAAAGCAATGGGTTGGCAGTGAGGCTTGGATCCTCAAACAGACCTGGCTTCTGATGGGAGTAAGAACATTTGCAGGGGCGATGGGCTTTGCCTCCCTCAGGCCTCTCCATCAGGTCTTGGTGAATTCTTACTCAGCTTTAAACCCTCTGATGAACCACAGGTGCTAGTTAAAGATTTCTGGGAGTCGTTCTTTGTGCAGCTTCTCTCCGTCAAATACTTCTGCTACGTGTACTGTACAGAAGATCTCAGCACAGTCTCCATTTTTAGGCAGAGAATAATTTGTACAAACTGTGTACTTGGTAGGCGTATGCTATTCACGCACTACTGCAATGTCACAATGGCTCAAATCCAACCACGGAAGTCCTGCGTGACTAAAGACCAAGTTAAAACCTAAATTGTGGATTCTGGTATATTTACTCAGGCATAAGATACTTATGTGTGTGTTTTCCTTACCTTGATGTTAGTAAAAACACAACATTTGAATATTAGCTACAAATCTTATTGGTTTCGCAAATATGCTGAAATGTCCTGATTGTCCTACTACAGGTGTTGGAGCACATTAAGTACATGAACTTCACAACACAGAGTGGGGCCAATGTTTTCTTTGATGAAAACGGAGACTCAGTTGCCCAGTATGACTTAGTTAACTTTGGCAAATAAAAGGCAACCCGGCTCTGTTGAGGTCGTAAACATCGGTCAATTTGACACGTCTCTGCCAGAGGGGCAGAAATTCAAACTAAAAGACAACACCGGGATAGTTTGGGGGAGGAAACAGTATCGGTGAAGTGACCATCTGTCTAATTAATTCTACAGCTGATTATAATGTTTTCCTACAGAGTGCATTTAGGTGCATTTATGAATTTTCTCACGTTGTGTTTCTCTAATCAGGTGCCGAGGTCTGTTTGCAGAGAGCCGTGTCCCCCAGGGACTCGAAGGCGATAAAGAGTGTGCTGCTTCGACTGCTTTGAGTGCCCAGGAGGACAGTGGTAATGAGACAAGTGAGACAGAAAATGAATTCATTCATGTTTGCAGTAGAAACAAAAAGCATGTTTTAAAATCTCTCTCTCTCTATCTCCCACTGTTAGATTCTCCCGACTGTTTGATCTGTCCACCTGAATTTTGGCCAAATGAAAGAAAGACCAGTGTCTCCGAAGCCGACAATTACCTCTCCTACAACGAGGATCATGGGGCACTTTTAACTGGACCCCAGGTGTGTGGGCATATTTTATCTCTATTGACATAGACTCATAGGAGCTCATAAAGAGACTCCCATTTGTTAAAGCCAACAACTCGGAGCTGAGCTTCCTGCTGCTCTTCTCCTGATGCTGTGCTTCTGTGCTCCCCTCACCTTCATCAGCCGGCCCACTCTGATTGGTCCTGCATGCTGCGGCCTACTGCGTTCGACATCACCTTCGTCCTTTGCATCTCTTGTGTCCTGCCGGAAAACTATAGTGGTGTTAATGGCCTTCAGGGCGACACTTCCAGGCAGAAATATGATGAAATGGTTCGGTCACTGCCAGCAGAGCTCAGTGTTCTGAGTTTCACCCTGGTTCAGGTTGTAATTTGTGTACTTTGGCTCACAGCCAACCCTCCATTCCCAAGGATGGAACATGATATACTATAAAAAGAAAAGATCATCTTAGAGTGCGCTCTGAGGTCAGCTGTCGGGTTCTGGGCTGTGCTGGGTTACATCGAGGACTTCTTGCTCTCTTGTGTTTTATTCTTGCTTTTTTTGCCAGGAAGCTGCCAGACAGCTTTAATGAGGCCAAACGCTGATCACCTTCAGCATGTTGATATTCTGTGCAGTCTGGATCACATTCATCCCGGCATATGTCAGCTCTCCTGGGAAGTTCACTGTGGCTGTGGAGATATTTGCTATTCTGGCCTCCAGCTTTGGCTTGCTGACATGCATTTTGTTCCCAAAATGCTACATTATCTTATTCAGGCCAGAACAAAACTCAAGGGAGCATTTGATGGGAAAAATACCAAGGACACTTTGAGCTGTAGTTTGAAAGGTGTCGAGTTAACTGAAAAATAAACTAGTTTCACAGCCTGACAGATATTGTAGTAAATTCTAAGTTGTGATGTGTTGAATAAAGTAAATGAACCGAATCAAGTCTTCCTCCTTTTTATTCATCAACTCCACTGAGTGTAAGCAGTGTCTGAGATTTCATTTGATTGGTTTTGAATGAAGAATTTAAACACATTCAACAGAAATGTTTACACCTATAATAGTTCATTCAATTTATTGCAGTGGAACAGACAAATAAAAAGTGTCAAGAAAAAGGCTCCACTATAAAAAGCAACTACAACTGCACTCAGTGGGCATTACCTCCTCAAGGCCCGACAGTCAAGGTAACACTCTCATAAATATCAGTCCCTTAGACTTGCTAGATTTTTCTTATCAAGGTTCATTTATTATTCTCTGACAAATTAACGAAATGTTGCAGAAAGATGTAAAAAGAGAGAGAGTAAAGAAAATTCCTGGATCCACCCTCTGATCCAGATCCATACCTAAAATGTTTGGGTTCTCCATCGAACAACCTTTATAGTAACGTCCTGGAGACAAAAAAAACCACAATTACAAACTCAATACTGTTCCCTGTATATATGTGATTAGTCATTACATAACCCTTTATTATACATGGACTTGCTAACATTGTTAAAAAATCTTTCAGAATTAATTTTTTTGTTTTATTCAAGAAAACAGGGTGAGGTGATTGATAAGTGGAATCACAGAGTTCTGGCCATTTACAACTGTTTTATTAATAACACATTTATTAATGTTTATAAAATCATATCCAGTAACTACAGCGTAAACACAACCGAAATAAATGTCATCATTTTATTAATAACTATATTAAAAATAAGTTTTACATGTAAAAGATATTTACATTTTTAAAAAGTGATGACATTCTTCAGGCAGTGTATGTGTGTGTACAAATCAGATTGAACCAATTCAATCATAACTCATCCTCATCACAGAGGCTATTATAACCCGTTCAGCTTTTGGAGGAGCTGACCAGTTTTCTCCAGTAAATTTTTAAGTGTTTATGCAAAGACAAATGATAACCAGGTGGAAACTGGGAACACACAATCACATATTTTTGTATTTTTTGTTTAGGTTATTATTGTACATCATGAAGAACGCACCTACTTGAATTTCCCTACTGCACAAAACTGCCATGGCTTACAGCTAAATGAAAACAGCACTTTCTGCAGCATTGAATATGTCCTTAACTTAAGGATACACTCATTATGTTATTAGTCTTTGATTTTAGATTTTACACTTTGATTTTGTCATTTGCTGTTTTGATTTTGAATGACATGAATTATGTATTAATTTGCTTAGATTTTTTTTTGTATTCATTTTATTTGACCTATTATTAATATTACTTTTATTAATAATGCTATTATTATTAATATTACACTGAACTGGGTTGGCCAAATTACACAGCTTGTGGACGATTGTGTAATTTGTGTATAACACACACACACATCCTCTGTCCCGGCTGTATCAAACTTACCAATCTAAGGTGCTGAGCCTGTGGAAATAAATCAACCTTTTATGAAGAGAGCACATCTGCATCCAACACAGCTGTTATAAGAGCTGCACCCTCGTAAAAATAAAGTAGAGCAAACATGTGGAGAGCTTTTCTCTTGTCTTGGGTCGCTCTACCTGAGCCAGTGTCTGTGTGAACTGTTTGCCAGGTTTGATATGCCAAGTTTGTTCAAACAGGGAGATATAATGATCGGAGGGGATTTTCCCGCTTTTCAACAAAGAGATCGAGGCAGCACCTATATGTTTGAAAAGGAGCCACTTGCAGTGAAGTGTGGGTAAATTTGCATCTGACGTTTTTAAATCTGCAAAGCTGCAGCTCTCACATGTAAAAATCTATTTCAATTATTTTAGATTTGACCTGCGAGCTTTCCGATGGACCCCAAGTGATGATATTTGCAATTGAAGAAATTAACAAAGAATCTGCTCTCCTGCCAAACATCACTCTTGGCACAGGATCTGCTTCGTGTGCATCTCCACCCAGGCGCGTTAATGCTGCCACTAACACTGGCCAGCGGAGTTGAGGAGATGGAATCAACCTCCGACATCCTCGGCTGTATCTGCTGTCATAGCAGAGTGGGATCGTCTCAGTCCTCAGCTGTGGCTGGAACTCTCGGACCATTTCAAGTGCCAATCGTAAGAAATGATATGTATTTGATTGATGCTTTCATAGTTTGTTTGTTGTATTTTGTTGTTTCAGACTTATTGTGGTGATATTTTCATAGGTGAGTTACTTCTACGACATGTGCCTGCCTCAGTGACAGAGCTAAATACCCTACGTTTTCGGACGATCCCCAGCGACTACTTCCAGGCCAGCTTTGGCAGCTCTGGTCAAGCGTTTTGGCTGGCAGTGGATTGGCACCATACAGTCAGACGTACTATGGCGGAATGGGATCCTGGCTTTCACTGAGGAGGTTAGGAAGCTCGGGGTTGTGTTGCATTTGTCGGGACAATTCTACGCACGTACACTTTGGATAAGATTCTGGATGTTGTGGAAATGATCAAGCAGTCAACAGTCAAGAATCATTCTGGCCCCGTTCCTGTGATGGACTTGTATTTCTTAATGAAAAGAGGTAGTGAAACAGAATATCACTGGAATTCAGTGGATCGCTAGTGAGGCCTGGATAACGGCAGCGCGACCCTCCACGCCTGAAATCTACAAAGCCCCAGGCGGAGCCTAGGGGATTTGTGGTGCCATAAGATGGCCATCCCGGATCTCAAACCATTTCTCACAGGCATCAACCCTTATGCAGACCCAAGTGCAGCCTTCGTGAGAATTTCTGGGGAGGTATGGTGGGATGTCGACCCGTTTCACCCAGTGAACACACAGGATCCGAGGAAACAAATGAAAAATGCACAGGCAACGAGACATTATTATATTCCCAGCATGTGTTCTTTAAAGTCACACAGCTCAGAGTGTCCTATAATGTGTATAAAAGCAGTCTATGCCATTGCACATGCCCTGCATGAGCTAGTGTTCTGCCAACCGTCCGGTAAACCATTAGAAAACCGGTGATACCGTGTTGAATGTGTCAGAAATTCAGCCCAAACAGGTGAGAAATAGAGCAAAACCCACAATGTCTGCAAATAAAGTTGTATCTATGTGAAGAGATTACCTTATCATTAGCTTGAAATGTCTTCACAATTCATCGCAGTTTCTAGGTCACTGATCACCTGCAGAGGAGTACATTTCAGAAATCAGTTCGGGGGCGACGTGTTCTTCGATGAGACGGAGACCCTCCGGCTTCTTATAGCTTAATCAACTGGCAGCTGAGAGACGGGCACGTGCAGCATGTGACAGTGGGTCATTTGCATCTGCTGCCAGGGTGATTATAAGCTCAGCGTCCAGGAGAAGAGATAGTGTGGAGGATAGGGAAAAAGGTAATCATCAAAAAAATGTTCATGCTTTAAGCTTGTAATTCTAAGATATGTGTCCCATTTAATTATTAGTTATCATGTGAGTGTGTCTGCACTTTTTCCCTCAGGTTCCCACATCAGTGTGCTCTAATATCTGTCCAGTAGGAGCGAGGACAGCTCAAATTAAAGGAAAACCCTCCTGCTGCTTTGATTGTATCCCCTGTGCAGATAGTTGCCGGCCAACTCAACAGGTACCGATAAGCAGACCAACAACACCATCCAGTTATAGAATTTGCTTTAAATGTAATGTTTAATGTATCACTAAGCGACCATGACATTCTCTGCAAACATTGAAATCCAAGATGCATGACTCTCACTCTCTTCTTCCCTCAACAGGTGCAGCGTTGCACACAGTGTCACAAGGACTTCTGGTCCAGCGAGGGAAAGACATATAAATTCCCAAAACTGTTGAATTCTGACATATCACGAGCCGTTGGGAATAGCTATCACAGTCTGTGCCCTTCTGGGAGCCTCCTGTCTCTGGCCACCATGGTGGTTTTCATCAATGCAGGCGGTGGTAAAGGCCAGCAACGCAGAGCTGAGCTGCTTCCTGCTGTTCTCTCTTTTCTTGTGTTTCCTCTGTCCCCTCACTTTCATCCGGCCCGGCCCATGGTCTGGACATGCATGCTCCTGCAGCCTTCGGCGTGACGTTCGCGCTCTGCATTTCCTGCGTCTTAGGAAAAACAATTGTAAATCGTCACGGCTTTCAAAGCGTTTCCTGGCAACAAAGTAGCGGAAAGTTTGGTCCATACGCAGCAAAGAATCATAGTTTGCTCCTGCGCCTGATTCCAGATTTTGATTTGTATATTGTGGCTTAAGTTAAATCCCCCTTTTCCCCGAACATGGTTTTCAGATACAGCAGCCGAAGATTGTTTTGGAGTGTAACGCACAGGCTCTGAAGCTGCTTTCTACGCAGTGCTGGGATATATCGGGTTCCTCGCAATAGTTTGTCTGGTCCTGGCATTTCTAGCCGAAGGTGCAACAACTTCAATGAAGCCAAATTCATCACCTTCAGCATCTTGATATTGTGCAGTCTGGATCACCTTCGTCCCAGCATATCAGCTCCCCTGGGAAGTTCACTGTAGCTGTGGAAACTTTTGCAATTTTGTCTTCAGCATTTGGTTTATTAATTTGTATCTTTGCACCGAAATGCTACATAATATTGATCAAACCAGAGAAAAACATCATTCTCTTTTTCTGTAGCTAACACTTTCTTCACCTTCTTCCACAAACTTCAAATGAAAGATACAATAAAGCTACAACTTTTTTCAATCAAAGTCACTAAAGCTCATCTTCCTTTTTTCACCTCCTGTATATGAAAAGTGTCCAGTGATGCAATTCAATTCCACTGTATTTGTATAGCGCCAAATCATGACATACAGTATCTCAAGCCACTTTACATAGAAGGTCACGACCTTACAGAATGATAGAGAAACCATACAGTTCCCACGATGAACAAGCACTTTGGGGACTGTGGAGAGAAAACAGCTTCAGAACCCTGGAACCAGCTACAATCGCCTGGAACGCCAAGATGGTGTCAACGAGGAGGCAGGACAGACAGAGGACGAAGCTGAGTCCTAACGCTGCCTGGTGGAGCCGGCATTGGTGATATGACCAGGAAGAAAGACAGGAATTCTTCAACCACAGCAACCACAATGGTCTTTGTAGAACTCAGTGGAGCCTCAGGGGACACAAACAGCAAATAGACTCTCTCCCTGTTAAAAAATAAACCATATAATTCAATCACTAACACAATACTATGGTCATTTAACACCTGAACGAAAACATGTAGGAAATATAATTTTATTATTTTCACTGCATTAGATAGCTAACCCCAAAAACAATTACAAAATTATTTAATTTATTTGTTGATATATTTCAATACAATAAGGTGACAAAAGTTTAACATTAATGTGACTAATGGGTATCTTAAGTCCTCCCTGACTTTACATCACTTCCTACAATGGGTGTCGAAGAGAATAATGATGACGTTTACATGGCTGAGCATGTTCTGTGTGATATATAATGTGACTGCCAAAACAATTGGAAACAGGAGAGGAGAGACGGTTATGCATTGTAGTCACATCTGCTTTTGCTTTTGGTTCTGAGCTGAGTTGTTTGAAGTCCATACATATGTGTCTTTTCTGAGTTGACGTTCATCTCGGAACCAAATCAACGAAGGGGCGAAGGGTGAGATTCACAACAAATGCATCAAGATATTTTTACAGGGTAAATTACAAGTGTATTGGTTGCGTGTCTTACAGTTATGCAATTTGTTAGTAGTTAATGGAGATTAATGTTGTTAAACTCAACATGTATAATGAAAGTATGACAGGTTTATGCAAACTATTTTCCCCCTGACATCGTCAGAGAATGGTTTATTTTCCATTATTAAATGTTCAAAGTAAACGTTCCCACCCGCCTGTCCCTTCTTCAACCAGTAAAACAAGAACATTATATAGTACCACATGGAAAATGTGTAGTTTCCTCTGTTCACTTTCTCTGCTGTCGGCTGATGAGGGACAACGACGCTGCAGTTGTCCAACAGAGAACTTTTGCCCTGGGGTGAAAACCCAGCTGAGCTAAGGAGGATTTTGAATGTGACGAGGAAATCCACAGCTTGTGTCGTCAGTTTGAGTTTCACATGAGTAACCTCATGAAAGTGCTTGGGCTGGAAAATATTGATTGAAAAAATTTGTGTTTTATTTGTCAAACAGAATTGTTTGTTCTCATCAGAGCAAAACCCTGAAAACAAACCAACTCACTCTGAGATCCAACAAGAGAGGAAACATGAAATTGTGAAGGGAATTATTGATATTTATTTTCCTCCACCATGGTTTCCACAACAGACCTGAGAAAGGGGATTGGTTGACTGCTTCCATCTAGTGGTCATATCCACAGTTGTGCATTGTTGATGGTTTACTTAAATTTACAGAATATAGGCCACTCTTTCTCATGCAGAATTTACCCTTCACATATGAAAGGCTTTTTCTTTCAAATAAACCAGATTATTGTCACTATGTAATGAGATTGGCACTTTTGAAACCTGAAGGAAAACATCAACCTTTTCCCTTCAATGCATGAACTGAAGGGTCGGCTGTGGCTCGGGAGGTCGAGATGGGTTTGATTCCCGTCTCCCTCATTCCACACATGCCAAGGCGTCATTGGGCAAGACGCTGAACCCAAAAGACAGCTGACGGCAGTGTATGAAGGATGTGTGATAGAGAAAGTGCTGCATGTGGAAGCCTTGTATGAACGTGTGTGAGTGGGTGGATGACAAAACTGTACAGTGAAGCTCTTTGAGTGGTTAACAAGACAAGAAAAGTGCTAAAGTATTTGTTAACATTTCAGGACAGGAGTTTGCAAACACTGACAATAACACTTGATGGCAATGTAACAAGTCTTTATTTTAATTATGTCACATCTTATATACTATGATGTGCATTTTGTTTTTATGTTTTATAGTGAAGACAAAACTCTTTTTGTTGCAAAACTTTCTTTAGTTTATTTCATATTTCCAGCACAAAAGGTAAATTATTTGTATAATAAGAAAACAACAGATTAAAAAGACATTCACAAAATTACAATATATGAAAAATCATGCAACTAGTCGAAGAACTTACACAATATAAACTCTTGTATGCTGCCATCATAAATATTGCCGGAGCTCAGATGTACTAGGATTCATTCTTGTTCATCAAATGTTTCTTGGTGTTCTTTTCGGGCTTAAACAATATGATGTAACACTTTGGAGCAAATATACACAGAATTAGTCCAAAGCTGGAGGCCAAGATGGCAAAAATCTCCACAGCCACAGTGAATTTACCAGGAGAGCTGACGTAAGCTGGAATAAAAGCGATCCAGACGGCACAGAATATCAACATGCTGAACGTTATGAGCTTTGCCTCATTAAAATTATCAGGTAGCTTCCGAGCTAGGACAGCTAACACGAAGCAAAAGAAAGCCAACAGGCCTATGTACCCGAGCACAGCCCAGAACCCAATAGCTGAACCCAACGCACACTCCAGGATGATTCTCTCCTTGTATGTGGTCAGGTTTTTCATCGGAAAAGGGGGACTGACAACCAACCAAATAATGCATATTAAAACTTGTATAAACGTGAAGGACACCACAGTCATTCTTTGCTGCGGAGGACCGAACCATTTCATGATGTTTCGACCTGGAAGTGTCGCTTTAAAGGCCATTAACACCACTATAGTTTTCCCAAGAACACACGAGATGCAGAGGACGAAGGTGATGCCGAACGCGATGTGTCGCAGCATGCAGGACCACTCGGAGGGCGCTCCCATGAAAGTTAGTGAACATAAGAAACACAGAGTCAGCGAGAAGAGCAGCAGAGCTCAGCTCGGAGTTGTTCGCCAGCGATGGGGGACTGCCTGTGAAAGAATTTAGCGCTGTTATGGCGAGACCGCGCGCCGCCAACGGAGAACATGACAGGATGATTCCCAGGACCTCATGGATGGAGAGAAACTCTACAGGCTTAGGGAGACATGTGTTTCTCTCTGCGTTGGGCCAAGACTCGTCAGAGCAGGGGAAGCAATCAGCAGAATCTGCAAAAATAAATTAAGGAAAACACTTTCAGCAGCCTTATATTTGATGTAAACTTTATATAATGAACACTAGGTGCTGGACAGAGGTAACGAAAACCAGACAATTCTAAGTGTCCATAAATGAAATGTTAAAATACGTGTGGGGGGTGGAAGAAAACAGTAATGGCTTGAAAGAAAACCACACCCAAATATAACAAGAAATTAAATATAAAAAACCTTCAATACTGTTTATTTATTAGTATAACAGAGAACTAGAGGTGCCACTCTGTGTTTTCATGTCTCTGCAATAACCAGTCTGACAACTGAAGTGACAAGTGACAACTGATCAAATTTTAAAGAAATTCCCTAAAGGCAGACGAGAGATATCATGTTCAAGAAGCCAAAAGCATTATGAGGCCAAAGTTATGAGGCCACCAATGACCTTGAGCTTTGGCTCCCAAAATTAAATGAGTACATCATTGAGTCCAAGTGAACGTTTGTGACAAACATGAAGTGATTCCCTCAAGGGATTCTTGAGATATGCGTTGACAGGAATGGGACGTACGTCAAATAACCCAAAAACATAATGCTTCCAGCCACTGGCTGTCGTTGGTAATGTTTCAGGCAGAGGCCCTTCTTCAGACCTGCTTTGTCCGATATGTTACCTACAAGTCGGTGGGTTCATCAACTGGTGTTGAACATTCCTCGTGTTCTTATTTTACCTGTAGCATTGCTTATCTCTCCCTCAGGACATGGTACACAGTCATAGCAGCAGATGGGTTTCCCTCTCTGCAGCACTTTACGGGTTCCTGCAGGGCAGCTGTCTGTGCACACTGAAGCAGGCACCTGTCACACAGACACAAACAAACTCACACAGATATCACACTATGGCTACACAGCTGGTAGAGGTGTTAAGTTATGGCTCCTCACCTGTGTGCCACCCTCCATCCACGTGAGGTTCCTGCTGATGTGGATTTCCTGGCCGACCGGCAGCGACGCATTGTAGTGCCCCACTGTCACCAACTCAATGCTGCCACTCGCACTTCTTTGCCAGTTGACCAGCTCATATGTGGCCACCGGGTCTCCGTTGGCATCAAACGACACATCATAACCATTCTGGGAAAAGCTGACTTTCTTCAGCTCAGTAAGAACCTGTGAGGATGAAATGAAAGAAGACAGGAAGTAAATGATGTAAAGTACATTTTCGTCTTGGTAAGTATATGACATACAGTATTTGTTTGGACCGACCTGTTTGGACTCTGTCCTGGTGACTTTGTCACACTCTCTTGTAGAGTTAGTTTTCTGGCACACTGCATTATGAATGGCATGAGCTATTGCATAAACGGCCTTGTACACCATGTTGGTGATGCGGAGCTGAGAGGTGTCGGTGTACGGGCTCTGGAGCGTCTGAATGTCTTCAGTTCCATCACATAAACTCTCTCCTGTGGCTGCACCTAAAAACAACGAGGAGGAGACTGGGCTTTTTTTTAACAAATTAACATTTACATTTATGAAAATAATGAGAACAATTTCCTTGAAACTGACTTGACGTGTATTCATATTTACAAAAACATGAATATGATATTATCATAGTATTATGCTGTACCGTTATAATTATATATCATTATAATTATTATTGCTATGATATCACTGCACATTATTATTAGTATGCAGCATGTGCACTGTCAGTATCCTTTTAAATAACTTTATTATATTCTTAATGTTCTCCATTTTTAAGTTTACGTTTCATGTATGATTATTTATCTTATTTGTCTTCTACTTTTCACTTATTTAATATCTATTTCATTATTACCTTGTACCTTATTATATTTTCAGCTTGCATTTATTCCTTATATATTTGAAATATTCTCTTATTTCAAATATTTTCATCTCATATGTTTAGTCATCTCATGTATTTTTCATGTATCTTTGATGTTTAATGAGAAGCACATAAATAAACTTGAATTACCATGCAGCTCCACAAATTGTGACAACAACACAACACAACTGATAGTGTCACCTATGTTTTAAGAGGGAAAAATAAGTCTGCACAACTTCCTCACTTTGGTCCAGCCTGCAGTGGAATTCACTCTCCCAGAACTCAGTCAGCACCGGGGACGCAGACACTTTGGTGGCGGGCAGATCCAGCAGGAAGTCCCTCAGGCCGGGGATGACAGCTTGCTGGATGCCAATTCCAATGGCCCCGGCACAGAAGGAGAACCTCAGCAGCTCTGAGTTAGTCACCCAGGCCTCGCTTCCTAACCACTGACGAGGAGGAGGAGGCTCCCGGGACAGCTCCTCAAACAGGATCCTCATGTCTCCAGAGGCTACGAAGGCCACAATAACTGTGGCTGTCGACCTGGAGAGACGATATAATGCATAATGCACAGTTAATATGGATAAAGATTTTTTAAACCAGCAAACATCAGTGTTTCGAATGTACAGTTTCTCAATGAGTATTTTTATCCAGGCCTATAAGATCAATAAACATGAAGAGTCAGTTATTATTCAGTATTATTTATTACATTGTTTTGTATTTGCACTATCTTAATAAAACCATTTTCTAATCTTCTAATGTTGTGTGACTGAACATATTTAGTGATTTTAATGTGCAGAAGCTCAGTGTCAACACAGTCAGTGGTGCAGAAACCTGCGGATCACTTCAGCCACTCTCTGGATCTTGCTGCGCGGGTGGGTGCGGTAGAAGGACTCGGAGTACTCCACGCAGATGCCCTCTCTGTGCGCTGCGTCCAGGAAAGACGCCATGCCGTTGTTGCCATAGTCCGAATCCGAGCGCACAGCACCGATCCACGTCCAGCCGAAGTGTTTGACCAGTTTGGCCAGCGCGTTGGCCTGGAACTGGTCACTGGGGATCGTCCTGAAGAAACTCGGGTACTGCTTCTTGTTGGAGAGGCAGGCGCACGTGGCAAAGTGGCTCACCTGGAGCAACACAGTGGGATTCTTCATCTCCAAAAACAACTGTGAATCGCACTGGTTTATAATGAATGAATTGAGTAGAAACACAAATAGATTTACTTGAGGGATGTTAAAGGGCCCGATGACGCGCGACATGCTGATGGATGTGCGTGGAGCCAGTTTCGCCAACGATGTTATCACCATTCCAGTTAGGAGCAGTTGTGGTCGTTGCCGGGGCTGAACTCCGGGTCCTGGCCGTTGGAGAGCTGGAAGGCCAGACGCACCGCCATCGGCACCGAGGCGCACAGTCGTAGATGTGGTAACCGAGCGTGACGCCCGGCAGCAGGTTCGAGCTGTTGTTGATCTCCTCAATGGCGAAGACCATGGCGCGTGAGAAGCGCAGCTCACGGGAGTCGATGCTGCACATGCACACATGTATGTAATGTTGGAGTTTACATAGGATGGGATCACGTGTTCTAATGGGAGAATCACAGGCCTAAGAATAATACTAATAATACAAACAGGAGTACTACTAATACTACTAATAGTTATAATAATAATCACAATTATCGTCATAGCCTAATCATATTAGCGGAAAAACCACAGGCATACTAACTGTACAAATAATAACACTACTAATGAAAATATTATTTATATATATAATATATATTATTATTAGTAATACTACTACTACTACTTCAACAACTAATAATAATTATAATAATAAGTTGCTGTTACTAAGTGCTTCACACAGAAAACAAATTAAAAACAAGAAGATCATACCTCATCATATATAACATCATAATAAGAATAGCCAGGAGAAGATTTAATTTCAATAGTCAACTAATTTCACACAACTAATGACAACTAATTTCACAGCGTTAATCTGTTCTTATTCTGGGAAATATTAATAAATGTTAAAAACAACTGTTTTCATTTAAGAATCACAAATCATAATCTTTTCTCCTACAGCCACACCGGACACATTTTGAATATAACACATGTAACTTAACATCAAAAAATTAAAACAAAAAGATTTTAAGCACAATATCCAAATTTAAAACATTTATGTCCCCACAAGGTTCAACATCCTTTTATCCCCCACTTCTCCCTGTTATACAAACCTCCCTATGCACCTCAGAGGCTCAGGCTCCGTGGTGTAGTTATACCTCACTGTGTGCATGTAGTCGTGTATGGAGAAACCCCCCCCAACCACATAGTCCCCATCCATTGAGAAGGCAGGTTGATGAGCCGTACCCTGAAGCTTACATTTCATCCCAGACCCGTTCAAGCCAAGAGCAGAGTTCAGCTCAAACAGACCCAGAGCCCATACGAGGCAAACAAAGAGAGCTGAGATCCCCATCATCCCCCAAGTGTGTGCATGTGGGCAATAAGTGTGTATTCACTGCTTTATATAGCTTTTCAGACTAAAGATTCCCTCCTACTGTACGTCAGCTTACTGTACATCACAGAGAGGATGTCCTTGCTCTGTATTTTTCAGTTCCTTAGGCTGTATGTACTTTATAACCTCCACTGAGTGCCTCTGTTTCTCTTCTACTCTTGTTAAATTACTATTTAAAACAAACAAGGCCCAACAGTCCACTTTAAATACAGTCGAGCCAAGCAACATTTCACACACTCGTGGATATCAGTTTTCTTAATGTGCCGGATTTTTTTTCCATTGAGATCCATGAATCATTCCCTGGGAAATTGGTGAAAATGTCCAAAAACACTTAATCTCACATTGTTAAAGTAAGTGGGTGGAAAAAAGCCTGGATTCACCACTTTCACCTGATCCCCAACACAATTGAATGGGTCCTTGGCCAATGTCCCATCATTCCACCAAGCTTTGTTAAAACCTGTTCAATGGTTTTTATAAAACCTGCTAAAAAACAGACAAATGAACAGGAGCAAAAACATAACCTCCTCGTTGGAGGTAACTAAGCAACCACATAATTATAACTAATACCCAAAACAGAAACCAATTTAAAATATAGTATGATAAATGCAACTCAAAACACAGCAATTCAAACAATAATTAAAAAGGAATGAATAAATAGGACAACAACAGCCCACAGTCATACAAACAGTGTGTTTTGTGAACCAAATCTCTGCTGGAGTACTCTTAAGTAAACACAATGAGATGGAAGGTAGTAATTATTACTTAAGATTCGCTAAGAGTATTTTACAGGAAACCACCCTTAAAACATGAGTTCACCCAAAACACTGGTAAATGTGCAATTGTTTAGTTCAGCTTTTACTAATTCAACAGACTGTAGAGTTGTTCTTTTAAATGACGGGTCACCGATTCCTCTCTATAAGGAGATTTATTATAGTGAGAGAGAAAAAATCCCCATTCAGAAATGCATAGACACCAAAAGTTCACTTAAACCCGACATGATAATGTCTCAATTTCATGAGTAGCACTTGATGCCATTGCTTTGTTCTTGTCTTTAATCTCCATTGTCATTCATACTTATTGTTATCTACAAAATGACAATTTATTGATCTTTCCATACGAGATAGTTCATGGTGACCGAGAGACAGAAACTCAAGATGACCTCCAACTTCACAAAAGCAAAATAATTCAAATCAAAGTGCGTGAATTATGTAATCATGTGTATAAATTGGATATGAGCTTTCCCTCCCCCAAATGTCTGCAAGCCCTGATACAGGCGGTATGGAAACTATCAAGAAAATCCCCCTGCATATAAAATCAAGCACTCCTGCATTAAGATCAGAGAGAGCGAAGGGCTGGAGGAGGGGCCCGGCAACAATGAGGCCATTTCTGAACACATTTTCTTCTTTCATGGCTTCTCATTGTTGATTATGTTCCGCCCTCACTTTTCTCATCTACAGGTCTTCTTCTCCTCCCTCATCCTGTAAGCTAAGGAGGCAGTTTTATCTCAATGGGATGCACAAGCCTGGTGATGTGATTCTGGGTGGGTTGTTTGAAATCACTTCCCCTCTGTGTTCCCTGAGCTGACGTTCACCTCAAACCGACTCAGCTCAGCTGCAGAGGTAAGTCTCACACTCTGCAGAATGAAACAGTTTATTATATCATATCAACATATATAACTTCACAGTGGTGGTGTCTGTTTATGTGTTAGCTTTGAACCTCCAGGGTTCAGACATGCCATGACCATGGCCTTTGCTATCGAAGAGATCAACAGAAGCGCCGACCTGCTGCCTAATGTGACTCTGGGATACAGTCTGTACGATAACTGTGCCACGCTGGTGATTGGATTCAGTGCCGCGTTGTCTCTGGCCAGCGGTCGAGAGGAGCACTCTCTGCTTCAGGAGGCCTGTGTGGGGCCTCCTCCAGTCCTGGGGATTGTGGGTGATTCCTTCTCAACGTTTTCTATCGCCATCTCTGATGTGATAGGTTTATTCAAATTGCCCATTGTAAGTTTCTTTTCGGTCTTAGCTGTGCTCAGCTTCCTGTTAGCTTTTCTGGCGAGGAATCTCCCCGACAGTTTCAACGAATCCAAACTCATAACTTTCAGCATGTTGATCTTCTGCGCGGTGTGGGTGGCCTTCGTCCTGGCGTATATCAGCTCACCAGGCAAATACGCAGATGCAGTGGAGGTATTTGCCATCCTGGCGTCTAGTTTTGGCCTCCTGGGGGCGCTGTTTGGACCCAAATGTTACATCATCCTATTGAGACCAGAGAGGAACACAAAGAAAGCCATCATGAGTCGAGGAATTGAGTCATAAAGTTTGTGTTTATGTTCATTACACAGAATGAGTCAATTTCCCTACACAATAAAAACAACAGCCTTGAATTAGGTAAATATTAGTTGAATGAGTTGATGATCAAAGGTGAAGATCAAATGCTAAATAAATTGGATCGTATGTATAAGATCACATTCACATCGTGATATGTGATACTTGCACTTCAAATTGTATCAGTGACTTTTATTTTTACTTTTCATGATTTCAGTTAACCCTCAGACCAACTTGAACCCACTCTCTATGAATGAATTCAGCTTAACAATCATCGACTGCAGTACATGAAGAGACACACACGGACCTAAACTCAATGTCGGCACCTTTTTCACTGGAAAACACTGCATCTCTGCAGATGTATGAGATCATTGAAATGATTGTAATGCAAGAACAAGTGAAGTGTGGCGTTAGCAGGCTCATATTCTTCCAATAGCATTTGAATTAATATGTGATATTTCATCCATGTGGGTGTAGAAGTGGGTTTAAATGATTGTACTGGGAATGGTTGCAGTTTTCTGAATTTTATCATTATTTAAATATAACAAAATGTTATATTTTCTATGGTCTTGATTGATTATTTTATTAATTGATTGTTACTCTAATGGCACAACCAGTAATGCAAGCAGATGTGTGGAATCGATATGAGAAATAAAGACACAACCATGGAACTGACTTTTCTTTATCTTTATTAATGTAATAAAAAGCAATGAAGTAAAAATAACGATTACTTTAATAAAATATGGATTTATCTACAACACAAAGTATTCCATCGTCTATGTAAATATATCTGACATTATATAATGAAATAAAATGGATTTTTAAGTAAAGTGCAAACAACACAAATTTGTCTTTCTAACATTTAAGGATACAGTATGTCACATATTCGGAAAAATAGAAATAACTGATAATGAAATTCATAAAGTAAAACTATTGGATGACTCACAATGGCTGTTTGATTAACATCATACGTCGCCACATGCAGTCTTAAGTTTCTTCACTACCTGGCCATCAGGTGTTTCTTAGTATTTTTCTCAGGCCTCAAAAGAATAATGAAACACTTTGGAGCAAAGATACAGAAAAGCAAACCATAGCTGGAGGCAAGAATCGCAAATATCTCCACGGCAACTGCATATTTTCCGGGAGAACTAATATAAGCAGGAACGAAGGCGACCCAGACGGCGCAGAAGATCAGCATGCTGAAGGTGATCAGCTTGGCCTCGTTGAAGTTGTCGGGGAGTTTCCGAGCGAGAAAGGCCAAGAGGAGACTGGTGCAGGCCAGCAGGCCGATGTAGCCCAGGACCAGAGAGAAGCCCACCACAGAGGCCATGGCACACTTCAGTGTGACCTTCAACCCCGGAATTTCGAAGTCAGGTTTAGGCAACGGGGGGCTGAGCGATAGCCAAATGTGGGCTGAGGTGGAGGTGGAGGTGAGAGGTGGGCTGAGAACATCACCACCATCACCAAGAAGGCCCAGCAGAGGATGTTCTTCCTGCGGCAACTGAAGAAATTCAACATGCCGCAGAAAGTGATGGTCGAGTTCTACACGGCCATCATTGAGTCCATCCTCACTGCATCAATCACCGTCTGGTTCGCTGCCTCCACTGCCAAGGACAAGGGCAGACTGCAGCGGATCATTCGGTCAGCTGAGAAGGTCATCGGCTGTGACCTGCCGGCTCTCCTACACCTGTTCCACTCCAGGACCAGGAAGAGAGCAGGCAAGATCATTGCTGATCCTTCCCATCCCGGCCACCACCTATTCCAGAGACTCCCATCTGGAAAAGGTTCGGCCATCAAGACCAAAACCTCGCGCCACCTGAACAGTTTTGCCCCATGGCAGTGGGGCCTACAAACAAGCCCCTGCATCACACTGACTCTGCCCCGCACATAACATAACTTATATATTGTTGGCACTATCCGAACCAATCACTGCACCTTAGCACCGCACGTGCCTATTGTTTTTTCTGTATATATTGTTGTTTTATGTCCGATTTGTTGTTATGTCCAAAGGCACCAACCACACCAAGGCAATTTCCTGTATGTGTAAATATACTTGGCAATAAAAAGAATTCTGATTCTGATTCTGATTCTGAATAACACAGATGATAACCTTGATAAAAAAAGCATTGCAGAAAATCAGGTTTAAGGACGGGAAACGATGTAATGAGTTGTAATTTTATTATTAAAAGAGCCACATCCAACTCTGACCTGTATACAGGTGAAAACGCAGACACTTACTCTCTGTTGGCGCGGACCAAACCACTTCATCAGGGACCCAGCACCGGGCCGAGCCGAGCGAAACGCTGCCAGGACCACGATGGTTTTGACTTGGAGGCAGGAAACACAAAGCACGAAGCTGATCCCAAAAGCCGCCTGCTGGAAGCGACAGGCCCAGACTGAGGGACGGCCGATGAACACCAGCGAGCACAGGAAGCAGAGCTTCAGAGACAGAAGCAGCAGGAAGCTCAGCTCGGAGTTGTTGGCTCGCACCTACAAATAACAATCAGACTTTAACTGATATTGAAAGGATAATTAATAAACACCCTTATTTTGATCATGGAGAAATAGATTATTGTTTCTTGAACTTTATAATCTCTGATAAATGAGACTATACTTACCATAGGTGTTTGTCGATAGTATAGGAACATCACAAACACTGCTGTTGTCACCACGACACCAGATATAGCGACTGTAGTCAGGGTAATACCCAGAGTTTCATTAAAGGAGAGGAAGTCCAGCTGGCGAGGGACGCAGGCCGTTCGTTCAGAGTTGGACCAGAACTCAGACGGACAAGGATCACAGTGAGGGGAACCTGGCAGAGGGATGCAGACACAAAATGACCAAATAATTTGAGTATTGGAAGCCTATTGGTGCAGACTGAATTAAATGTTATTGGAAAGTCATATGTGGTTATTTCCTCACCAGTTTTATTGCTAATCTCTCCGTCAGCACATGAGATGCAGTCAAAGCAGCAGACAGGTTCTCCTTTCCTGGAGGCCATCCTGGTCCCGGGGGGGGCAGCTCTCACTGCACACTGACACAGGCACCTGAACAAAATATAAAACCACAGTAAGCATTTAATTCAGTAAATGTTTTTTAGTGAATCGAGATCTTTCCTCTTTAAGCACCTGATTGGATCCCGTGCTCCACTGAATGGCTGACTCATTAAGGCGGATGTCGAATCCGTCCACACGACCGATCAGAACAAGCTTGAGTCGACCTTCGGGTGTTTTCTGCCAGTTTACGAGGTCGTACTTTGCTGGAACATCGGCCCCTTGGAAGTAAAACATTTCACCCTGAGGTGTGGTGAAGTTCACTGTGCTCAAGTGCTGCAGAACCTGGAAGCGTCAAAATGTTGAAACAGTAAATATTTGTCTTAAAGATTGATTCAGAGTGACAGATATCAACACCCTAAGAATTAGAAAATGTGTGTTGTCAAAATGAAGCTGAAATAACTGTGATTACCTCTATGGGTTGGATGTGTTTCAGAAAGGAGCAGGTGGAGCTGCCGTTTCCAGGAGAGCTGTCATTGTTGGGGCATGAGAGGAGGCTGTGAAGGGCGTGGGCTGCGGCGTAAGCAGCAAGGTACACATTATATGTGACCCTCAGCTGAGAGGTGTCAGTAAAGAGATTCTGCACCACCTCCAGGGACTCTGTGCCAACGCAGAGCGGAAGCGGCGCCCTCTGGTCTGCACGGGATGGTGAAGTGGTAGATGAAGAAAGATTTGAGGGTCCAGGACGGCAATTAAACATTTTTTCCCAAAATTCTCTCAAGAACTTATCATCAGGACGATGAGAGGGATTCAGATTTCTGAGATACTTTTCAAATCCAGGTATAGGTGAACTCCTAATGGCCACGCCGAGGACGCCACGTGCCACTTTAAGGGTGGAAGGGTTTTCGAGAAGATTAACACTCGTGCTCCAAGCCTCACTGGCCAGAAACTGTCTATCAGTCACCTGGTGATGAAAGCACGATAAAAAAAATCATTTAAGAAAATAAATTATATCAAATAAGTCAAATTTTCAGATTTAATATACAAAATTGTGTCTCACATTTCTCTGGGCCAGCTGCAGGAACAGTTCCCTCACATCTGTGTACCAGGTGAAGATCAGAATCACTTTAGCGGTCGAGGCCTGAATTGCGAGCGCTGCCTGTTTGGCGTCGCTCACAATGTTTTCCCTTCGGAGAGTCTCCACAAACGCCAGACACACGCCGGCCCCCTGAGTCTCCTCCTGGAATATCTGATATACACAGTTATACATTTATATATTATAATTCAGGTTTCTTGTGCAGATGCCGTAACATTTCTGGTGCATAAGAAGTGGTAACACCTTTATCGCCGTTAGGCCGTAACTGTTTTTTGCCACCACCGCTCCGATCCAAGTCCATTTTAAACGTATTGCAAGCTGGGCGATGGCTCGGGCTTGGTAAATGTCACTGGGCATGGTCCTGAAGAAGTTGGGAAATTGGCGTCTGTCACTCAGACACGGGCAGCTCGCCGTGTAGCTCATCTAAAAGACAAAAAAAACACATAATTATAATAAAAGAGCTTTACATGAATAGAATGAATTTAGCTTAAAAACAGAACATGAAGACAGGAAAATATTTCAAAACAATGAACATGTGTGAAAAGGGGTTAAAGCAATATTAAGTTTACATTAAAAGAAAACACAAAGCAAGATCATCAAAAAAAGTTTTTAAAGTTCTTTAAACATGTCGGCAGTGAAAGGATTCCTTATGAGTTGCAAACCTTTCGCTGCTTGATTACAGAAAACTGCATCACATTTACATGCTGAAGTCTCATGCACAAAAAAGACAGTTGTAATTTATTTTCACCCAGGTGGAAATATGTTTTCTGCTTTTACAAATAACACGGTAAATGCAGTTTACAGTAAATGTTTCAGTTCACTTTTGCTGTCCTCACATCAGAAATTAAACAATGCTTCCAGATATAGGGCTATAGAAGAAAATATTAACTGTTGCACAAAACTTCCTTAAAGAAATACTATGGTAAATGTTAAACCACTGCATATTTCATGAAGTTAAATCCCAATTTAAAAGTGAAAATCAGATTTTTATAATTGTAGCATTTTACTTTTTGTCTTGCATATTTCTTTATATTTTTTCTGTCTGTATTCAACATAAACAACTCACTAAAGGAACAGAGAGTGGCCCCAGGAGTCTGGAGAGTATCAAGGCTGTTATAGATGAATCGCCACCGATGATCAATGGAACAGGCGGATCACCTGATGACGTAATAACATACAGTGGAATAAAATCATCAGTTAAATGAAAACT
The DNA here is from genome assembly GCF_022539355.2 of Hippoglossus stenolepis. Lineage (NCBI taxonomy): Eukaryota > Metazoa > Chordata > Actinopteri > Pleuronectiformes > Pleuronectidae > Hippoglossus > Hippoglossus stenolepis. The sequence goes on along the minus strand of NC_061486.1, from coordinate 9,419,667 downwards.
GTGCTTGGTTCAGTTATTACTGTCGTCGTTTGTATTTGCTAGAGAAGGATGCACACTGGGTAAATACAAAGGGACATTTAGTACCTCTCCTTTCTCCAGTTTCTTCAGTTAAATTACAGCTGCTGCGGTCTCCTCCAACCAGGGACAGCGCTGTCCGCAAAGCCCACAGGGGCAGAGCACAGCTATCGTGGATGTGGTAGCCCAGCTTCACGCCTGGAAGCAGCGTTGTGCTGTGGTTGATTTCTTCCAGCGCAAACACCATCGCATATATGTACTGCAGCGGAAGATCTTCCAAACTGAGAGCACAGGAGAGGAAGAGTGAGAAAATGTCATCTGTAATAATGATCTGTAAAGTCTGCAATGAAATAAGCATTTCAACGTATTTAAAAAAAAGATATTGTACATATCGATGTTAAAGAACCACAAATATTTAACTTTAAATGAATATGGCTAATAATAACATATATAAAATGTATATATAAACAAAGCAGTTGAGAGTTTCACCTGCTGCAGGATTGGTAAAGTGGCTGCTGAGTAAACTCTTGATCTATAGCTGGAGGCTTGTTATAAAGACTGAAGAGTCCACCGATGACAAGATCCCTGTCCTGGAACAGACCCTGGACGCCGGATGAACCCCACCGAGAACAAGTCACCGCCTGAACCAGCTGCCACCCCACCCGGAGACCCAGCTGTCTGCCCACCAGCCCCACGAGCAGCAGGGACGGGGCTGAGCAGGGCCGCAGCGTGAAGAGCCAGGAGAACCAAGACATCGATGCAATGACTCTCTACACTTTAAATGTGCCAGATATATCCGTTAGATTCAACTTCTCATGAACATAAAAATACAAAAATGAGACATGCAGAGAATATTAAATCAATTCGTTTGAACAGTTCCTGGAATGAGAAGGTCAAAAGTGATTAAATCCCTCTTAATGTGACAGCATAAAAGATAATATTTTCACCAATTAAATCATTCTAAGGACAAAATGTATATTACATCAGATACAACTTGACCTGACGAGCACTCCAGCTTCCTCCCACAGTTCAGAGACATGCAGACTGGGGTTAAACTAACTGGAAACTCTGAATTGACACGTCACTGATACCTGCTCAGGGTATAAAAAGGGTTTTACCTCCGACCCTCTGGTTAGTAGACAACCCGCTCTATCTCCTGAGTCAAAGCAGCCATGAGATATTGAGTAGGGGTCATCAGTAATCACCAGAAATCCAATTAAAATTTCAAAAACGGCAAGTTTAGATTAAAAATACTACAAGGAGTGTCATTTTTAATAATGCTGCTTCTTTATGACCTACAAAAGCAAATGAGACAATCAGGGAGAAAATTGGCTTTTTTCTATATATTGTTCTCTATGTCTGCGCCCGGGTCGGACCACATCAGACGAGAAGAGTTATGGCAGTCATGTCAGATTTACAACACTCCGGAAAATCCTATATGTATAAATTCCTGCCAGTCAATGCAGCACGCTAGCCAGCTGAAAGGAGGCTGGAGCAGACTTGCAAAGTAAACAAACGAGAAATGTCCGGAGAAGAAAGAAAAGCTGAAGGGAGTGTGATAAAGTACGAGCTAAAGGGTGAATAAAATTAGTCAGGAACTGTTAACTCTTAATCAGAGAATTGTGTGATCAGAAAGGATTCTAAACTGATCCTGGATTGGCTTTCTCCCTCCTAAAAGGTTTGTCATATGTTCACATTATTAGAGCATTCCAAGATGCAGTAGGACATAAACAACAAAGGATGCACACAAACGATGCATTACCTCGTCACTGTGCATCCGACAAACAGCTATGTGTCTTTTCTTCGCTCCTTAACCCCAACCCTAACCCTAGCCCTAAACCTAGCTGCAACCCAAACCCTAACCCTAACCCTAACTTACCAAGGTCGTAGAAACTCATACATGGTACCAATAGATTGGGTATGCCCACATTAGTGGGGGTAGAGCCTACTCCCAAGTCTCTACGACATTCACCGACCCTAACCCTAACCTTAATCGCAACCCTAACCCTAAGTAACCAAGGTCGTAGAAACTCATAGATGGTACCAATCGATCGGGTGTGCCCACATTTGTGGGGGTACAGCCTACTCCCAAGTCTCTACGACATCCACTAACCCTAACCCTAATCGCAACCCTAACCCTAATCACAACCCTAACCCTTGTTATTGTTTTATTGTTATTATTACCTTTATATGTTTTTAGAGATCCACTACTGGCAAACATCTATAATTGACTGCAACATTTAAACAGATACAGCACAACGAAACAACTTCTCTCCACAATGTATTTATTATTTTTCAATCCTGTGCAGATCCTCAGAGAACAGGTAAATCAGTTCTGTCTCCTACACGTCATTGGGCTGGGTTTCTTAGAAGTGCAGTAATGCGTTGAGAATAATCTCATGGGAATTAGGAGTACGTTCACATTGGCTGTTGATTCTTCTCTCATGGTACAAAGAAACACTATAAAGGTCAGTTCCCAGGTCAGAGTTGCTTTCAGTGAAGAACAGGAGACTCGTGATGGGTTGATCACTTGTATCCTCTTCACTCTGCTGGCAGGGATAAAGTCAGAAAAACAAACGCAAAATGATCGGCAACAGGGTTCGGGCGAGTTTTCTACATGGTGATCTCATTATCGGAGGAGTTTTCGCTTTGTCTACTACACGCAAATTGATTGACAATGGCTACCACGCATTGCCGTATACATACTGCAAAAAGTAAGTGAATGTGCTGTAAAACGTGTGTATGTTTTGTGTGTGAAAGTGATCAGCTCTAATGTCATTTATTAATAACAAGCGAACACTGTGTGTAGGCTGAATGACAGGGAACTGAAGTTTGCCAGGATAGTGATGTTTACAGTGGAGGAGATCAACAGAGATACTAAGCTCCTTCCTGGATTGAGTCTGGGCTTACAGGCTGTACAATGAGTGAGAACCTGATTCGAGAAGCAATGGAAGCTGTAAACGGAGAGACCAAAGGGCTGCGCCTGATCAGATACAGGCTCTCCTTGGGCCATTCCTCCGGAGTGAGTAAAGACATAAACATAATACTCAGCCCGCTATCCATTCCACAGGTGAGGAGACGTGATTGGGAAATAACTGGGATTTATTCATGTTTCCATCTTGAAGAACGTTTATTCTGCCTTGTTATGGTTAACATGTTTTCTTTCTTTTGAAGGTGAGCCATCTCTCCACTCTGTGCTTGTTTGAGTGACAAAAGGCAGTTCCCTACATTCTTCAGGAACTGTGCCCAGTGACCACTTCCAAATCATCGGTCTGGTGCAGCTCATGAAATACTTGACTGGCTGGGTGGGGATCATTTATTCTCAGGGCGTGTAGAAGAAGGTACAATGGCATTTGCAAAGGAAGCAGAAAAGAGGGCATATGTGTTGAATACCGCTACTCTACCAAAGACACATGTAAAATTTCCCTGCTATTGTGAGGCTCTGAGGAAACCCTCGTCCAAGGTGGTCCTCTGTTTTTGTCCTTCACCAAATCGTTCTTGTCAGAAATAGAGAAGTATAACATCACTGGCGCAATGGGTTACAGTGAGGCTTGGATCACTAAAACAGAACTGGCTTCTGACAGAAGAAAGAGCATTTTGCAGGGGGCGATGGCCGCCTCTCCTCAGGCCTCCATCCCAGGTCTTGGTGAATTCTTATCAGCTTAAACCTCTGATGAACTACAGAGTGCTATAGTTAAAGATTTCTGGGAGTCGTTCTTTGACTGCAGCTTCTCCTCCACAAATACTTCTACACGTGTACTGGCACAGAAGATCTCAGCACAGTCTCCAGACTACACAGACGTGACACATTTTAGGCCAGAGAATAATGTGTACAAAGCTGTGTACTTGGTGGCGTATGCTATTCATTTACCACTGCAATGTCACAATGGCTCAAATCCAACCACTGAAAGTCCTGCGTGACTAAAGACCAAGTTCGGCCCTAAATTAGTAAGTTCTGCATATTTATCAGGCATAAGATACTTAATATTAATGTTTTCCTTACCTTGATGTTAATGCAAAAAATGTAACATTTGAATATTAGCTACCAATCTTATTGGTTTCTCGCAAATATGCTGAAATGTCCTGATTGTCCTACTACAGGTGTTGGAGCACATATACATGAACTTCACAACACAGAGGCCAATGTTTTCGATGAAAACGGAGACTCAGTTGCCAGTATGACTTAGTTAACTGGCAATAAAGACGACGGCTCTGTTGAGATCGTGAACATCGTGGTCAATTTGACACGCCTCGCCAGAGTTGCAGAAATTCAAACTAAAAGACAACACCAGGATAGTTTGGGGAGGAACAGTATCGAGGTGAAATGACTATCTGTCTAATTAATTCTCCCAGCCGAATTACAGTGTTTTCCTACAGTGCATTTAGGTGCATTGATGTTCTTCACGTTGTGTTTTCTAATCAGGTGCCGAGGTCTGTTTCTGTGAGAGCCGTGTCCCCAGGGACCTCGAAAGGCGATAAAGAAGCGGTGAAACCTGTGTGCTGCTTCTTGACTGCTTTGAGTGCCTCAGGGACAAATAGTAATATACGCGAGATGAAAATGAATTCATTCATGTTTGCAGTAGAAACAAAAAGGAAAGAAATGCATGTTTTAAAAATCTCTCTATCTCCACTGTTAGATTCTCCCGACTGCTCTGATCTGTCCACCTGAATTTTGGCCGAATGAAAAGAAAGACCAGTGCAGTCTCTGGCTGACTGATACCTCTCCTACAACGAGATCATGGGGGGTACCTTTAACTGGATTTGGTTGTGTGGGCATATTTTTATCTCTACTGACATCAATAATTTTTCGACTCATAAAGAGACTCCCATTGTTAAAGCCGGGTCAACTCGGAGCTGAGCTTCCTGCTGCTCTTCTCCCTGATGCTGTGCTTCTGTGCTCCCTGACCTTCATCGGCCAGCCCTCTGATTGGTCCTGCATGCTGCGGCACACTCATGCCTGCATCACCTCTGTCCCTGCATCTCTTGTGTCCTCGAAAACTATAGTGGTGTTAATGGCCTTCAGGGCTTACAATTTCCAGGCAGAAATATGATGAAATGGTCTTATCCTGCTCAGCAGATGTTCTAGTGTTCTTGAGTTTCACCTCTGGTTCAGGTTGTAATTTGTGTGACTTTGGCTCACAACCAACCCCTCCATTCCCAAGGATGAAATATGATATACTATAAAGAAAAGATCATCTTAGAGTGCGCTCTGGGGTCAGCTGTCGTGGGTTCTGGGCTGTGCTGGGTTACATCGGACTCTTGCTCTCTTGTGTTTTATTCTTGCTTTTTTGCCAGGAAGCTGCCAGACAGCTTCACGAGGCCAAACTGATCACCTTCAGCAGCATGTTGATATTCTGTGCAGTCTGGACTACATTCATCCCGGCATATGTCAGCTCTCCTGGGAAGTTCACTGTGGCTGTGGAGAGATATTTCATATTTCACTCATAGCTTGGTTGCTGACATGCATTTTGTTCCAAATGCTACATTATCTTATTCAGGCCATGAACAAAACTCAAAGAGACATTTGATGTGGTGAAATACCGCCAAGGACACTTTGAGCTGTAGTTTGAAAGGTGTCGAGTTAACTGCAAATAAAACTAGTTTCACAGCCTGGACAGATATTGTAGCGTAAATTTCTAAGTTGTGAGGTTGAATAAAGTAAATGAACCGAATCAAGTCTTCCTCCTTTTTATTCATCAACTCCACTGAGTGTAAGCAGTGTCTGAGATTTCATTTGATTGGTTTTGAATGAAGAATTTAAACACATTCAACAGAAATGTTTACACCTATAATAGTTCATTCAATTTATTGCAGTGGAACAGACAAATAAAAAGTGTCAAGAAAAAGGCTCCACTATAAGCAACTACAACTGCAGCAAAGAATCATAGTTTGCTCCTGCACTTTGATTCAGATTTTGATTTGTATATTGTGGCTTAAGTTAAATCCCCCTTTCCCAGACATGGTTTTCAGATACAGCATGAAGATTTTTTTGAGTGTAATACAGCTCTGAAGCTGCTTTCTACACAGTGCTGATATCGTTCCTCGCTATAGTTTGTCTGGTCCCCACATTTCTAGCCAGAAAGTTACCTGACAACTCCAATGAAGCCAAATTCATCACCTTCAGCATGTTGATATTCTGTGCGGTCTGGATCACCTTCATCCCAGCATATGTCAGCTCCCCTGGGAAGTTCACTGTAGCTGTGGAAACTTTTGCAATTTTGTCTTCAGCATTTGGTTTATTAATTTGTATCTTTGCACCGAAATGCTACATAATATTGATCAAACCAGAGAAAAACATCATTCTCTTTTTCTGTAGCTAACACTTTCTTCACATTCTTCCACAAACTTCAAATGAAAGATACAATAAAGCTACAACTTTTTTCAATCAAAGTCACAAAGCCATATCTTCCACTTGTATATGAAAAGTGTCCAGTGATACACCAATTCCACTGTATTTGTATAGCGCCAAATCATGACATACAGTATCTCAAATACTTTTACATAGAAGGTCATTTAATTTTACAGAATGATAGAGAAACCATACAGTTCTCCCGCGATGAACAAGCACTTTGGGGGACGTGGAGAGAAAACAGCTTCAGAACCCTGAACCAGCTACACCGCCTGGGAACGCCAAGATGGTGTCAACGCAGGAGGCAGGGACATTGGTATGAGACGTTGAGTCCTAACGCTGCCTGGTGGAGCCGGCATTGGTGATATGACCAGGAAGAAAGACAGGAATTCTTCAACCACAGCAACCACAATGGTCTTTGTAGAACTCAGTGGAGCCTCAGGGGACACAAACAGCAAATAGACTCTCTCCCTGTTAAAAAATAAACCATATAATTCAATCACTAACACAATACTATGGTCATTTAACACCTGAACGAAAACATGTAGGAAATATAATTTTATTATTTTCACTGCATTAAATCATTCAACCCCCAAAAAACAGTCACAAAATTATTTAATTTGTTGTTGATATATTTCAATACAATAAGGTGACAAAGTTTAACATTTAATGTGGCTTCTAAATGGGTATCTTAAGTCCTCCCTGACTTTACATCACTTCCTACAATGGGTGTCGAAGAGAATAATGATCACGTTTACATGGCTGAGCAAGGTCCTGTGTATTATATAATGTGACTGCAAAACAATTGGAAACAGGAGGAGAGCAGTTATGGGGAAATTTGTCGTCCCACACATCTGCTTTTGCTTTTGGTTCTGACTGAGTTGTTTGAAGTCCGCTACATATGTGTCTTTTCTGAGTTGACGTTCATCTCGGAACCAAATCAACGAAGGGGCGAAGGGTGAGATTCACAACAAATGCATCAAGATATTTGTACAGGGTAAATTACAAGTGTATTGGATTTGCGTGTCTTACAGTTAATACACAATTTGTTAGTAGTTAATGGAGATTAATGTTGTTAAACTCAACATGTATAATGAAAAGTGTGACAGGTTTATGCAAACTAAGTTTCTATTTTTCCCCCTGACTTGTCATCAGAGAATGGTTTTATTTTCCATTATTAAATGTTCAAAGTAAACGTTCCCACCCGCCTGTCCCTTCTTCAACCAGTAAAACAAGAACATTATATAGTACCACATGGAAAATGTGTAGTTTCCTCTGTTCACTTTCTCTGCTGTCGGCTGATGAGTGACGACGACGCTGCAGTTGTCCAACAGAGAACTTTTGCCCTGGGGTGAAAACCCAGCTGAGCTAAGGAGGATTTTGAATGTGACGAGGAAATCCACAGCTTGTGTCGTCAGTTTGAGTTTCACATGAGTAACCTCATGAAAGTGCTTGGGCTGGAAAATATTGATTGATTATAAAATTTGTGTTTTATTTGTCAAACAGAATTGTTTGTTTTCATCAGAGCAAAACCCTGAAAACAAACCAACTCACTCTGAGATCCAACAAGAGAGGAAACATGAAATTGTGAAGGGAATTATTGATATTTATTTTCCTCCAACATGGTTTCCACAACAGACCTGATTAAGGGGATTGGTTGACTGCTTCCATCTAGTGGTCATATGTCATAGCTGATCCACAGTTGTGCATTGTTGATGTTTAACTTAAATTTACAGAATATAGGACACTCTTAATCATGCAAAATTTACCCTTCACATATGAAAGGCTTTTTCTTTCAAATAAACCTGATTATTGTCACTGTGTGATGAGATTGGCTAATTTTAAACCTGAAGGAAAACATCAACCTTTTCCCTTCAATGCATGAACTGAAGGGTCGGCTGTGGCTCGGGAGGTCGAGATGGGTTTGATTCCCGTGTCTCTCATTCCACACATGCCAAGGCGTCATTGGGCAAGACACTGAGCCCAAAAGACAGCTGACGGCAGTGTATGAAGGATGTGTGATAGAGAAAGTGCTGCATGTGGAAGCCTTGTATGAACGTGTGTGTGTGTGTGGGTGTGGGTGGGTAGATGACAAAACTGTACAGTGAAGCTCTTTGAGTGGTTAACAAGACAAGAAAAGTGCTAAAGTATTTGTTAACATTTCAGGACAGGAGTTTGCAAACACTGACAATAACACTTGATGGCAATGTAACAAGTCTTTATTTTAATTATATCACATCTTATATACTATGATGTGCATTTTGTTTTTATGTTTTATAGTGAAGACAAAACTCTTTTTGTTGCAAAACTTTCTTTAGTTTATTTCATATTTCCAGCACAAAAGGTAAATTATTTGTATAATAAGAAAACAACAGATTAAAAAGACATTCACAAAATTACAATATATGAAAAATCATGCAACTAGTCGAAGAACTTACACAATATAAACTCTTGTATGCTGCCATCATAAATATTCCCGGAGCTCAGATGTACTAGGATTCATTCTTGTTCATCAAATGTTTCTTGGTGTTCTTTTCGGGTTTAAACAATATGATGTAACACTTTGGAGCAAATATACACAGAATTAGTCCAAAGCTGGAGGCCAAGATGGCAAAAATCTCCACAGCCACAGTGAATTTACCAGGAGAGCTGACGTAAGCTGGAATAAAAGCGATCCAGACGGCACAGAATATCAACATGCTGAACGTTATGAGCTTTGCCTCATTAAAATTATCAGGTAGCTTCCGAGCTAGGACAGCTAACACAAAGCAAAAGAAAGCCAACAGGCCTATGTACCCGAGCACAGCCCAGAACCCAATAGCTGAACCCAACGCACACTCCAGGATGATTCTCTCCTTGTATATGGTCAGGTTTTTCATCGGAAAAGGGGGACTGACAACCAACCAAATAATGCATATTAAAACTTGAATAAACGTGAAGGACACCACAGTCATTCTTTGCTGCGGAGGACCGAACCATTTCATGATGTTTCGACCTGGAAGTGTCGCTTTAAAGGCCATTAACACCACTATAGTTTTCCCAAGAACACACGAGATGCAGAGGACGAAGGTGATGCCGAACGCGGTGTGTCGCAGCATGCAGGACCACTCGGAGGGCGCTCCCATGAAAGTTAGTGAACATAAGAAACACAGAGTCAGCGAGAAGAGCAGCAGGAAGCTCAGCTCGGAGTTGTTCGCCCGGACGATCGGGGACTTCCTGTGACGAAAGAATACAGCCGCTGTTATGACGGCGAGACACACACCGCCAACAGAGAACGCAGCCAGGATGATTCCCAGGACCTCATGGATGGAGAGAAACTCTACAGGCTTAGGGAGACATGTGTTTCTCTCTGCGTTGGGCCAGGACTCGTCAGAGCAGGGGAAGCAATCAGCAGAATCTGCAAAAATAAATTAAGAAAAACACTTTCAGCAGCCTTATATTTGATGTAAACTTTATATAGTGAACACTAGGTGCTGGACAGAGGTAACGAATACCAGACAATTCGAAGTGTCCATAAATGAAATGTTAAAAAACGTGTGGGGGGTGGAAGAAAACAGTAATGGCTTGAAAGAAAACCACACCCAATTTATTATTATTTATTAGTATAACAGAGAACTAGAGGTGCCACTCTGTGTTTTCATGTCTCTGCAATAACCAGTCTGACAACTGAAGTGACAAGTGACAACTGATCAAATTTTAAAGAAATTCCCTAAAGGCAGACGAGAGATATCATGTTCAAGAAGCCAAAAGCATTATGAGGCCAAAGTTATGAGGCCACCAATGACCTTGAGCTTTGGCTCCCAAAATTAAATGAGTACATCATTGAGTCCAAGTGAACGTTTGTGACAAACATGAAGTGATTCCCTCAAGGGATTCTTGAGATATGCGTTGACAGGAATGGGACGTACGTCAAATAACCCAAAAACATAATGCTTCCATCCACTGGCTGTCGTTGGTAATGTTTCAGGCAGAGGCCCTTCTTCAGACCTGCTTTGTCCGATATGTTACCTACAAGTCGGTGGGTTCATCAACTGGTGTTGAACATTCCTCGTGTTCTGATTTTACCTGTAGCATTGCTTATCTCTCCCTCAGGACATGGTACACAGTCATAGCAGCAGATGGGTTTCCCTCTCTGCAGCACTTTACGGGTTCCTGCAGGGCAGCTGTCTGTGCACACTGAAGCAGGCACCTGTCACACAGACACAAACAAACTCACACAGATATCACACTATGGCTACACAGCTGGTAGAGGTGTTAAGTTATGGCTCCTCACCTGTGTGCCACCCTCCATCCACGTGAGGTTCCTGCTGATGTGGATTTCCTGGCCGACCGGCAGCGACGCATTGTAGTGCCCCACTGTCACCAACCTGGTCAGCCACTCGCACTCCTTTTTGCCAGCTGACCAGCTCATATGTGGCCACCGGGTCTCCAAGTTGGCATCAAACGACACATCATAACTATTCTTGGGAAAAGCTGACTTTCTTCAGCTCTCAGTAAGAACCTTAGGGTGAAATGAAAGAAGACAGGAAGTAAAATGATGTAAAGTACATTTTCGTCTTGGTAAGTATATGACATACAGTATTTGTTTGGACCGACCTGTTTGGACTCTGTCCTGGTGACTTTGTCACACTCTCTTGTAGAGTTAGTTTTCTGGCACACTGCATTATGAATGGCATGAGCTATTGCATAAACGGCCTTGTACACCATGTTGGTGATGCGGAGCTGAGAGGTGTCGGTGTACGGGCTCTGGAGCGTCTGAATGTCTTCAGTTCCATCACATAAACTCTCTCCTGTGGCTGCACCTAAAAACAACGAGGAGGAGACTGGGCTTTTTTTTAACAAATTAACATTTACATTTATGAAAATAATGAGAACAATTTCCTTGAAACTGACTTGACCTGTATTCATATTTACAAAAACATGAATATGATATTATCATAGTATTATGCTGTATTGTGCTGTTCCGTTATAATTATATATCATTATAATTATTATTGCTATGATATCACTGCACATTATTATTAGTATGCAGCATGTGCACTGTCAGTATCCTTTTAAATAACTTTATTATATTCTTAATGTTCTCCATTTTTAAGTTTACGTTTCATGTATGATTATTTATCTTATTTGTCTTCTACTTTTCACTTATTTAATATATATTTCATTATTACTCCCTTGGTAAATTTTATTATATTTCTTTTCAGCTTTGCATTTATAATTATATATTTGAAATATTCTCTTATTTCAAATATTTTCATCTCATATGTTTAGTCATCTCATGTATTTTTCATGCATCTTTGATGTTTATTGTGAAGCACATAAATAAACTTGAATTACCATGCAGCTCCACAAATTGTGACAACAACACAACACAACTGATAGTGTCACCTATGTTTTAAGAGGGAAAAATAAGTCTGCACAACTTCCTCACTTTGGTCCAGCCTGCAGTGGAATTCACTCTCCCAGAACTCAGTCAGCACCGGGGACGCAGACACTTTGGTGGCGGGCAGATCCAGCAGGAAGTCCCTCAGGCCGGGGATGACAGCTTGCTGGATGCCAATTCCAATGGCCCCGGCACAGAAGGAGAACCTCAGCAGCTCTGAGTCAGTCACCCAGGCCTCGCTTCCTAACCACTGACGAGGAGGAGGAGGCTCCCGGGACAGCTCCTCAAACAGGATCCTCATGTCCCAGAGCATGAATGCCACAATAACTGTGGCTGTCGACCTGGAGAGACGATATAATGCATAATGCACAGTTAATATGGATAAAGATTTTTTAAACCAGCAAACATCAGTGTTTCGAATGTACAGTTTCTCAATGAGTATTTTTATCCAGGCCTATAAGATCAATAAACATGAAGAGTCAGTTATTATTCAGTATTATTTATTACATTGTTTTGTATTTGCACTATCTTAATAAAACCATTTTCTAATCTTCTAATGTTGTGTGACTGAACATATTTAGTGATTTTAATGTGCAGAAGCTCAGTGTCAACACAGTCAGTGGTGCAGAAACCTGCGGATCACTTCAGCCACTCTCTGGATCTTGCTGCGCGGGTGGGTGCGGTAGAAGGACTCGGAGTACTCCACGCAGATGCCCTCTCTGTGCGCTGCGTCCAGGAAAGACGCCATGCCGTTGTTGCCATAGTCCGAATCCGAGCGCACAGCACCGATCCACGTCCAGCCGAATTGTTTGACCAGTTTGACCAGCGCGTTGGCCTGGAACTGGTCACTGGGGATCGTCCTGAAGAAACTCGGGTACTGCTTCTTGTTGGAGAGGCAGGCGCACGTGGCAAAGTGGCTCACCTGGAGCAACACAGTGGGATTCTTCATCTCCAAAAACAACTGTGAATCGCACTGGTTTATAATGAATGAATTGAGTAGAAACACAAATAGATTTACTTGAGGGATGTTAAAGGGCCCGATGACGCGCGACATGCTGATGGATGGCGTGGAGCCGGACTCGCCAACGATGGCCATCACCATTCCGGACTGGGAGCAGTTGTGGTCGTTGCCGGGGCTGAACTCCGGGTCCTGGCCGTTGGAGAGCTGGAAGGCCAGACGCACCGCCATCGGCACCGAGGCGCACGAGTCGTAGATGTGGTAACCGAGCGTGACGCCCGGCAGCAGGTTCGAGCTGTTGTTGATCTCCTCGATGGCGAAGACCATGGCGCGTGAGAAGCGCAGCTCACGGGAGTCGATGCTGCACATGCACACATGTATGTAAGCATGTTGGAGTTTACATAGGATGGGATCACGTGTTCTAATGGGAGAATCACAGGCCTAAGAATAATACTAATAATACAAACAGGAGTACTACTAATACTACTAATAGTTATAATAATAATCACAATTATCGTCATAGCCTAATCATATTAGCGGAAAAACCACAGGCATACTAACTGTACAAATAATAACACTACTAATGAAAATATTATTTATATATATAATATATATTATTATTAGTAATACTACTACTACTACTTCAATAACTAATAATAATTATAATAATAAGTTGTTGTTACATAAGTAAGCCTACACAGAAAACAAATTAAAACAAGAAGATCATACTCTCATCATATATAACATCATAATAAGAATAGCCAGGAGAAGATTTAATGTCAATAGTCAACTAATTTCACACAACTAATGACAACTAATTTCACAGCGTTAATCTGTTCTTATTCTGGGAAATATTAATAAATGTTAAAAACAGCTGTTTTCATTTAAGAATCACAAATCATAATCTTTTCTCCTACAGCCACACTGGACACATTTTGAATATAACACATGTAACTTAACATCAAAAAATTAAAACAAAAAGATTTTAAGCACAATATCCAAATTTAAAACATTTATGTCCCCACAAGGTCCAACATCCTTTTATTCCCCACTTCTCCCTGTTATACAAACCTCCCTATGCACCTCAGAGGCTCAGGCTCCGTGGTGTAGTTATACCTCACTGTGTGCATGTAGTAGTGTATGGAGAAAACCCCCCCAACCACATAGTCCCCATCCATTGAGAAGGCAGGTGGATGAGCCGTACCCTGCAGCTTACATTTCATCCCAGACCCGTTCAAGCCAAGAGCAGAGTTCAGCTCAAACAGACCCAGAGCCCATATGAGGCAAACAAAGAGAGCTGAGATCCCCATCATCCCCCAAGTGTGTGCATGTGGGCAATAAGTGTGTATTCACTGCTTTATATAGCTTTTCAGACTAAAGATTCCCTCCTACTGTACGTCAGCTTACTGTACATCACAGAGAGGAGGTCCTTGCTCTGTATTTTTCAGTTCCTTAGGCTGTATGTACTTTATAACCTCCACTGAGTGCCTCTGTTTCTCTTCTACTCTTGTTAAATTACTATTTAAAACAAACAAGGCCCAACAGTCCACTTTAAATACAGTCGAGCCAAGCAACATTTCACACACTCGTGGATATCAGTTTTCTTAATGTGCCAGATTTTTTTCCCATTGAGATCCATGAATCATTCCCTGGGAAATTTGTGAAAATGTCCAAAAACACTTAATCTCACATTGTTAAAGTAAGTGGGTGGAAAAAAGCCTGGATTCACCACTTTCACCTGATCCCCAACACAATTGAATGGGTCCTTGGCCAATGTCCCATCATTCCACCAAGCTTTGTTAAAAACTCTGTTCTAATGGTTTTATAAACCTGCCAAAAAACAGACAAATGAACAGAGCAAAACACATAACCTCCTCGTTGGAGGCAATTGCCAAACTACATAATTATAACTAATACCCAAAACAGAAACCAATTCAAAATATACTGTGATAAATGCAACTCAAAACACAGCAATTCAAACAATAATTAAAAAGGAATGAATAAATAGACAACAACAGCCCACAGTCAATAAACAGTGTTTCAGAACCAAATCTCTGCTAAGTAATTTTTGGCAAACACAATGAGATGGAAGGTAGTAATTATTACTTAAGATTCGCTAAGAGTATTTTACAGGAAACCACCCTTAAAACATGAGTTCACCCAAAACACTGGTAAATGTGCAATTGTTTAGTTCAGCTTTTACTAATTCAACAGACTGTAGAGTTGTTCTTTTAAATGACGGGTCACCGATTCCTCTCTATAAGGAGATTTATTATAGTGAGAGAGAAAAAATCCCCATTCAGAAATGCATAGACACCAAAAGTTCACTTAAACCCGACATGATAATGTCTCAATTTCATGAGTAGCACTTGATGCCATTGCTTTGTTCTTGTCTTTAATCTCCATTGTCATTCATACTTATTGTTATCTACAAAATGACAATTCTATTGATCTTCCATACGAGATAGTTCATGAGACTGAGAGACAGAAATCCAAGATGACCTCCAACTTCACAAAAGCAAAATAATTCAAATCAAAGTGCTATGAATTATGTAATCATGTGTATAAATTGATAAGTTTTCCTCTCCTCAAATGTTCGCTCAAGCCCTGATGTATGTATGAAACTATCAAGAAAATCCCCCTGCATATAAAATCAAGCACTCCTGCATTAAGATCAGAGACGGGGCTGGAGGGAGGGACGGCAGCAATGGGGCCATTTCGAGACACATTTTTCTTCTTTCATGGCTTCTCATTGTTGATTATGTCTTCAAATCTTCACTTTTCTCATCTGAGTTCTCCTCTCACTCTCATCCTGGTAAGCTAAGGAGGCAGTTTTATCTCAATGGGATGCACAAGCCTGGTGGATGTGATTCTGGGTGGGTTGTTTGAAGTCCACTACACTCCGTGTTCCCTGATCTGACGCTCACCCTGTGAGCCGACTCAGCTCAGCTGCCAGGGGTAAGTCTCACACTCCTGCAGAATGAAACAGTTTTATTATATCATATCAACATATATAACTTCACAGTGGTGAATTGTGTCTGTTTATGTGTTAGCTTTGACCCTCCAGGGTTCAGACATGCCATGACCATGGCCTTTGCTATCGAAGAGATCAACAGAAGCGCCGACCTGCTGCCTAATGTGACTCTGGGATACAGTCTGTACGATAACTGTGCCACGCTGGTGATTGGATTCAGTGCCGCGTTGTCTCTGGCCAGCGGTCGAGAGGAGCACTCTCTGCTTCAGGAGGCCTGTGTGGGGCCTCCTCCAGTCCTGGGGATTGTGGGTGATTCCTTCTCAACGTTTTCTATCGCCACCTCTGATGTGATAGGTTTATTCAAATTGCCCATTGTAAGTTTCTTTTTGGTCTTAGCTTTGCTTCTGATGCTTTAATTTGAATAAATCTGACATGTTAAAATAGTTTGATTAGGACATGTACATTGTAATGCAAGGACTTTTTTTATTTTAATGAATTATTAAATGAATTCTGCTGACTTTTATGAAAAGCAAATCCTGTATAGATACCATATGTTGTTGTTTTTTTATAGGTGAGTTATTTTGCCACGTGTTCCTGCCTGAGTAACCGTCAAAGATTCCCGTCCTTCTTCAGAACAATACCAAGTGATGCTTTTCAGGTGAAACTCTGTCTAGAGATAACAAATTCAAATTATGGCTCACAGGAAGTTGTGTGCACATCAAAGATGTCCCCTGGATTAAAAAATATGTTGCCTCAGACACAATACTGACTTTAAATAAAAGACCACAATAAGAAGAATTAACTGAGACATGAATCTTTGCACTCATCCCTCCCTCTGTTCACTTAGGTACGTGCCATGATTCAGATACTCCAACATTTTGCCTGGACGTGGGCAGGTCTGCTGCTCAGTGATGATGACTATGGACTCCACGTTTCCAGATCTTTTCAGTCTGACTTGACTGCGTCCGGTGGAGGTTGTCTGGCCTACACAGAGATCTTACCCTGGGGGGACGACCCGGTCGAAATAGGGAGGATTGTGGAGGTGATGAAGAAATCCACAGCTCGTGTGGTCATCGTGTTTGCACATCAGATCCACATGATACAGTTGATGAAAGAGGTATTTACTTATCTAACTCTTGTTGTGACTCAAGATTTGAGAGTCAACCTCATTTTAAATTGTTCTTGTGTCTCTTAGTAGTATGACACTGGTCTAAGTTTTTTTCTTTATATATTTTATAATTGTTCTGTGCTACAAAGTAAACTATAGCTGTTGTACATAATTCTAAAAAAAATGTATTCAATATAATGCAATGCACAGGTGGTGAGGCAGAATGTGACAGGCCTGCAGTGGATGGCCAGTGAAGCCTGGACATCAGCTGCTGTGCTGAAGTCCCCCGACCTCATGCCGTACCTGGGAGGAACACTGGGCATCGCCATCCGTCGGGGAGAAATACCAGGACTCAGGGATTTTCTGTTACACATCCGTCCTGACAGAGAAGACAACACTAACAATGGAAACAGCATGGTGAGATTATAATCTTACAAGCAGATCTGTGATTATATAATGATGAAATACTGTTATTTCCGTGTCTAAATGCATTCCAGGTGAGGCAGTTTTGGGAACACACATTTCAGTGTAGATTTGCTCCAGCTCCGGCAGCTTGGATGGAAGCAGCAGGAGCGCTGTGCACTGGGGATGAAGACATAGAGAATGTGGAGACGGAGTTTTTAGATGTCTCTAACCTCCGGCCTGAGTACAATATCTACAAGGCAGTGTATGCTCTGGCGCACGCGCTCGATGACTTGCTGCACTGTGAGCCAGGGGGAGGACCTTTCAGCGGCCACAGCTGTGCTGCTGTGCAAAGCCTGGAGCCATGGCAGGTGTGAAATCAATTTAAACTGATCCCCCATGTTTGACACTATGATATTATAAACTGTGATATAATGAGGCCTGGTAGCATTTACTCTTATTTTCTTTTAGTAAAAGAAAAAATCTCAAGTCACAAGACAAAATACACAATATTCACTATATTTGTCATAGCATGGAACTCAGTAGATCCCATACCAAGCTGTACCAAATTGTACACACTAGATATCTGTCCCTTAAATGTGGCTGAATTTTTTTTAAATCAAGATCCAGAAATTATTCCTTTGGAAAATGAGGAAAATGCCCGCAATGTTAAGAATGTGAAAAAAATTCATGGATCCGCCTCCTGATCCAGAAATGTATTGTTTTCTTTGCATTCTACCTCCAAGTTTTGTGATAATCAGTAGTTTTTATGTAATCTGGCTTACAAACAAACCAACAAACAAATGGACAGGGTTGAAAACATAACCTCTTTGGCATAGGTAATTAAAGGCAACAGATTAAAGTGTATTGTACATTTACGGATGATACATTTTCATGTAGTTTGTATGACTACATTTTGAATTCTGAAAGCTTGTGCTCAATCAAGAAAGGAACATGTTCTCCATGATAATATTTGTATCTTCCGTTTTCTCCCCATTGTAGCTTATGTATTACTTGGAAAAGGTCAACTTCACCACACCGTTTGGTGATGAAGTATCATTTGATGAAAACGGCGATGCCTTACCAATCTATGACATCATGAACTGGCAGTGGCTCCCTGATGGAGGAACTAAAGTTCACCGTGTGGGTGAGGTTATGAAATCAGCAGCTAAAGGTGAAGAACTCACACTTCATGACGAGAAGATCTTCTGGAACTTTGAATCCAATCAGGTTAAATATGTTTGCTGTGTTTTATGTCCTGTTGTATATGGCATGTGATATTAATATCAAATGTTGTAGAATAACTGTTTTATGACGATGACTGCAGCCTCCTCGGTCAGTCTGCAGTGAGAGCTGTCCTCCAGGAACCCGCATGGCCAGAAAGAAGGGGGAACCTGTGTGCTGTTTTGACTGTGTTCCTTGTTCTGAGGGAGAGTTCACAAATGAAACAGGTTGGTATCAGTCCAATGTTATAAAACACCATCATATATTATCCACCCATCCATCCATGCATCATCTATACTGCTTTGAGGGTGGAGGGACGGGGTAGAGCCAATCCCAGAGGACATTGGGTGAGGGGCGGGGTACATCCTGCACTGAAAAAATAAAATTGTTGCACCAACTTAAAAATACACATGAATTAAGTTATATAAACACAATTTCTAACTTTATTTTGAAAGAACTTAATTCATTTAAGTTTAACCAATAGAGTAAGTGTTTTCAAGTTGGTAACACATTTTCTTGCAGAAAAAACGATAATTTCCTTTTTTTTTTCTTCTTTTCTATAGACTCCATGGAGTGCAGCAGCTGTCCAGAGGATTTCTGGTCCGGTCCCCAGTGCGACCACTGTGTTCCAAAGAAAACAGAGTTCCTCTCCTACCATGAGCCTCTGGGTATCTGCCTGACCACCGCCTCCCTGCTGGGCACGATTTTCTCTGCTGTCGTCCTGGGCATCTTCATCCATCACCGCAGCACCCCCATGGTGCGTGCAAACAATTCAGAACTCAGCTTCCTGCTCTTGGTGTCACTGAAGTTATGTTTCCTTTGCTCTTTGCTGTTCATCGGACGACCCAGAGCATGGACGTGCCAGCTGAGACATGCAGTGTTTGGCATCAGCTTTGTGCTTTGTGTGTCGTGTATCCTGGTTAAACCATGGTGGTGCTGGCGGTGTTCAAGGCCTCCAAGCTAGGAGGGGGAGCCACCTGAAGTGGTTTGGCTCAGCAGCAGAGAGGGACAGTTCTGGTTCTTATCAGTTCAAGCAGCGATCTGCACTGCCTGGCTTGTGTCTGCTTCACCAGCTCCTCATAAAAACACCCAGTACCACAATGACAAGATAGTGTATGAGTGTGCAGTCGGCTCCACGATTGGCTTTGCAGTGTTGCTTGGCTGCTACTGGATTACTGGCGATCCTCAGCTTCCTGTTAGCTTTTCTGGCGAGGAATCTCCCCGACAACTTCAACGAGGCCAAACTCATCACTTTCAGCATGTTGATCTTCTGCGCAGTGTGGGTGGCCTTCGTCCCCACTTACGTCAACTCACCAGGCAAATACGCAGATGCAGTGGAGGTATTTGCCATCCTGGCCTCTAGTTTTGGCCTCTTGGTGGCGCTGTTTGGACCCAAATGTTACATCATCCTATTGAGACCAGAGAGGAACACAAAGAAAGCCATCATGAGTCGAGGCCCCACAAAGTGACAAAACTAACTCTTGAGATAAATCTGTGAAACAATCTAATCCACTCTGTGTTTTTTAATCCCACCGTGATTATCAGATTAAACTCAAACAGTAAAGATGTGTTTATTAAAAAGACTGACATGGTTGTATATTATTGAATTCAATTATAGTGTTTTTTTCTCTAATTATATATTTGTTAATTCCCTGGGACAAGAACATTGTTGACAGTAATACTTTAAGAAGAAATAAAGTAAATTTCACCTCTACTTTTGGAAGTAACTACTTGTGCAACTAAAAACAACTGTGAATCGCACTGGTTTATAATGAATGAATTGAGTAGAAACACAAATAGATTTACTTGGAGGGATGCGTTAGCGTCTGGCGACGCGCGACATGTTGATGGATGGCGGAGCCGACTCGCTAACGATGGCCATCACCATCTTCGGACTGGGAGCAGTTGTGGTCGTTGCCGGGGCTGAACTCCGGGTCCTGGCCGTTGGAGCAGCTGGAAGGCTAGACGACCGCCATCGGGCACCGAGGCGCACGAAGTCAGATGTGGTAACCGAGCGTGACGCCCGGCAGCAGGTTCGAGCTGTTGTTGATCTCCTCGATGGCGAAGATCATGGCGCGTGAGAAGCGCAGCTCACGGGAGTCGATGCTGCACATGCACACATGTATGTAAACAAGTTTACATAGGATGGGATCACGTGTTCTAATGGGAGAATCACAGGCCTAAGAATAATACTAATAATACAAACAGGAGTACTACTACTACTACTAATAGTTATAATAATACTCACAATTATCATCATAGCCTAATCATATTAACGGAAAATCCACAGACATACTAATTGTACTAATAATACCACTACTAATGAAAATAGTACTACTAGTACTACTACAACAACTACTACTACAACAACTAATAATAATAATAATTATAATAATAACTTGATTTTACAAAGTGCTTCACAGAGAGAACAAATTAAAAACAAGAACAGCATACTTCATCATAACATCATCATAAGAATAGCCCCATAATACTACTTCTACTACAAATACTACTACTATTAATAATAATAAGAAGAATAATGATAAATTCACAGAAGATTTAATGCATGACAATAGTTAATTCATTTCACACAACAAATGATGAATATTTTCACAGCATTAATCTATTATTCTGTGAAATATTAATAAATAAGATGTTGTAAACAACTGTTTACATTTAAGAAACACAAATCATAATATTTCCTCCTATAGCCACACTGTACACATTTTTAATATAACACGTGTAACTTAACATTAAAAAATGAAAACCTCAAGATTTTAAGCACAATATACAAATTTAAAACATTCATATCCCCACACACTCTAACATCCTTTTATTCCCCACTTCTTCCTGTTATACAAACCTCCCCGTGCACCTCAGAGGCTCAGGCTCCGTGGTGTAGTTATACCTCACTGTATGCATGTAGTAGTGTATGGAGAAAACCCCCCCAACCACATAGTCCCCGTCTATTGAGGAGGCAGGTGGATGAGCCGTACCCTGCAGCTTACACTTGATCCCAGCCCCGTTCAAGCCAAGAGCAGAGTTCAGCTCAAACAAACCCAGAGCCCATACGGAAACAGAAACCAATTCAAAATATAGTATGATAAATGCAACTCAAAACACAGCAATTCAAACAATAATTAAAAAGGAATGAATAAATAGGACAATAACAGCCCACAGTCATACAAACAGTGTGTTTTGTGAACTAAATCTCTGCTGGAGTAATTTTGGCAAACACAATGAGATGGAAGGTAGTAATTATTACTTAAGAGTCACTTTGTATTTTACAGGAAACCACCCTTAAAACATGAGTTCACCCAAAACACTGGTAAATGTGCAATTGTTTAGTTCAGCTTTTACTAATTCAACAGACTGTAGAGTTGTACTTTTAAATGACAGGTCACCGATTCCTCTCTATAAGGAGGTTTATTAGTGAGAGAGAATAAATCCCCATTCAAAAAAGCATAGACACCAAAAGTTCACTTAAACCCGACATGATAATGTCTCAATTTCATGAGTAGCACTTGATGCCTTTGCTTTGTTCTTGTCTTTAATCTCCATTGTCATTCATACTTATTGTTATCTACAAAATGACAATTTATTGATCTTTCCATACGAGATAGTTCATGGTGACCGAGAGACAGAAACTCAAGATGACCTCCAACTTCACAAAAGCAAAATAATTCAAATCAAAGTGCGTGAATTATGTAATCATGTGTATAAATTGGATATGAGCTTTCCCTCCCCCAAATGTCTGCCCAAGCCCTGATGGGCGGTATGAAACTATCAAGAAAATCCCCCTGCATATAAAATCAAGCACTCCTGCATTAAGATCAGAGACGGGGCTGGAGGGAGGGACGGCAGCAATGGGGCCATTTCGAGACACATTTTTCTTCTTTCATGGCTTCTCATTGTTGATTATGCTCCCGCCCTCACTTTTCTCATCTGAGTCTTCCTCTCACTCCTCATCCTGTAAGCTAAGGAGGCAGTTTTATCTCAATGGGATGCACAAGCCTGGTGATGTGATTCTGGGTGGGTTGTTTGAAATCCACTTCCCCTCTGTGTTCCCTGAGCTGACGTTCACCTCAGAGCCGACTCAGCTCAGCTGCCAGGGGTAAGTCTCACACTCCTGCAGAATGAAACAGTTTTATTATATCATATCAACATATATAACTTCACAGTGGTGAATTGTGTCTGTTTATGTGTTAGCTTTGAACCTCCAGGGTTCAGACATGCCATGACCATGGCCTTTGCTATCGAAGAGATCAACAGAAGCGCCGACCTGCTGCCTAATGTGACTCTGGGATACAGTCTGTACGATAACTGTGCCACGCTGGTGATTGGATTCAGTGCCGCGTTGTCTCTGGCCAGCGGTCGAGAGGAGCACTCTCTGCTTCAGGAGGCCTGTGTGGGGCCTCCTCCAGTCCTGGGGATTGTGGGTGATTCCTTCTCAACGTTTTCTATCGCCATCTCTGATGTGATAGGTTTATTCAAATTGCCCATTGTAAGTTTCTTTTCGGTCTTAGCTTTGCTTCTGATGCCTTAATTTGAATAAATCTGACATGTTAAAATAGTTTGATTACGACATATACATTGTAATGCAAGGACTTTTTTTATTTTAATGAATTATTAAATTAATTCTGCTGACCTTTATGAAAAGCAAATCCTGTATAGATACCATATGTTGTTGTTTTTTTATAGGTGAGTTATTTTGCAACGTGTTCCTGCCTGAGTAACCGTCAAAGATTCCCGTCCTTCTTCAGAACAATACCAAGTGATGCTTTTCAGGTGAAACTCTGTCTAGAGATAACAAATTCAAATTATGGCTCACAGGAAGTTGTGTGCACATCAAAGATGTCCCCTGGATTAAAAAATATGTTTCCTCAGACTCAATACTGGCTTTAAATAAAAGACCACAATAAGAAGAGACATGAATCTTTGCACTCATCCCTCCCTCTGTTCACTTAGGTACGTGCCATGATTCAGATACTCCAACATTTTGGCTGGACGTGGGCAGGTCTGCTGGTCAGTGATGATGACTATGGACTCCACGTTTCCAGATCTTTTCAGTCTGACTTGACTGCGTCCGGTGGAGGTTGTCTGGCCTACACAGAGATCTTACCCTGGGGGGACGACCCGGTCGAAATAGGGAGGATTGTGGAGGTGATGAAGAAATCCACAGCTCGTGTGGTCATCGTGTTTGCACATCAGATCCACATGATACAGTTAATGAAAGAGGTATTTACTTATCTAACTCTTGTTGTGACTTAAGTTTTTAGAGTCAGCCTCATTTTAAATTGTGCACGTGTCTCTTAGTAGGTGTATTACACTGGTCTGAGTTTTGTATTTTCTATATTTTATAACTCTAGCTGTTATACATAAGTCTGAAAAAAATTTAATTCAATATAATGCAATGCACAGGTGGTGAGGCAGAATGTGACAGGCCTGCAGTGGATGGCCAGTGAAGCCTGGACATCAGCTGCTGTGCTGCAGTCCCCCGACCTCATGCCGTACCTGGGAGGAACACTGGGCATCGCCATCCGTCGTGGAGAAATACCAGGACTCAGGGATTTTCTGTTACACATCCGTCCTGACAGAGAAGACAACACTAACAATGGAAACAGCATGGTGAGATTATAATCTTACAAGCAGATCTGTGATTATATAATGATGAAATACTGTTATTTCCGTGTCTAAATGCATTCCAGGTGAGGCAGTTTTGGGAACACACATTTCAGTGTAGATTTGCTCCAGCTCCGGCAGCTTGGATGGAAGCAGCAGGAGCGCTGTGCACTGGAGATGAAGACATAGAGAATGTGGAGACGAATCTTTTAGATGTCTCTAACCTCCGGCCTGAGTACAATATCTACAAGGCAGTGTATGCTCTGGCGCACGCGCTGGATGACTTGCTGCGCTGTGAGCCAGGGGGAGGACCTTTCAGCGGCCACAGCTGTGCTGCTGTGCAAAGCCTGGAGCCATGGCAGGTGTGAAATCAATTTACACTTAACCTTTTTTTAAACTGATCCTGTGTTTGACACTATGATATTATAAACTGTGATATGACGAGGCCTGGTAGCGTTTACTCTCCATATTTTCTTTCAGTGAAAGAAAAAATCTCATGTCACAAGACAAAATACACAATATTCACTTTATTTGTCGTAGCATGGAGCTCAATAGAGCGTATACCAAGCTGTACAAAATTGTACACACTAGATATCAGTCCCATAAATGTGGCTGTATTTTTTTTAAATCAAGATCCATAAATTATTCCCTTGGAAAATGAGGAAAATTCATGGATCTGCCTCCTGATCCAGAAATATATTTTATTTGTTTGAATTCTACCACCACATTTGTGATAATCAGTAGTTTTTATGTAATCTGGTTTACAAACATACCAACAAACAAATGAACAGGGGTGAAAACATAACCTCTTTGACACAGGTAATTAAAGGTAACAAATTAAAGTGTATTGTACATTTACGGATGATACATTTTCATGTAGTTTGTATGAAATTCTGAAAGCTTGTGCTCAATCAAGAAAGGAACATGTTCTCCATGATAATATTTGTATCTTCCGTTTTCTCCCCATTGTAGCTTATGTATTACTTGGAAAAGGTCAACTTCACCACACCGTTTGGTGATGAAGTGTCCTTTGATGAAAACGGCGATGCCTTACCAATCTATGACATCATGAACTGGCAGTGGCTCCCTGATGGAGGAACTAAAGTTCACCGTGTGGGTGAGGTTAAGAAATCAGCAGCTAAAGGTGAAGAACTCACACTTCATGACGAGAAGATCTTCTGGAACTTTGAATCCAATCAGGTTAAATATGTTTGCTGTGTTTTATGTCCTGTTGTATATGGCATGTGATATTAATATCAAATGTTGTAGAATAACGTTAATAATGTTTTATGACGATGACTGCAGCCTCCTCGGTCAGTCTGCAGTGAGAGCTGTCCTCCAGGAACCCGCATGGCCAGAAAGAAGGGGAACTCAAAGGTTCTTGACTGTGTTCCTTGTTCTGGAGGGGAGAGTTCACAAATGAAACAGGTTGGTATCAGTCCAATGTTATAAAACACCATCATATATTATCCACCCATCCATCCATGCATCTATACTGCTTTGAGGGAGAGGGGGTAGAGCCAATCCCAGAGGACATTGGGTGAGGGGCGGGGTACATCCTGCACTGAAAATAAAATTGTTGCACCAACTTAAAAATACACATGAATTAAGTTGGTATTAACACAATTCTCAACTATTTTGAAAGAACTTAATTCGATTGTAAGTTTAACCAATAGAGTGTTTTCGTTGGTAACACATTTTCTCTTGCAGAAAAATCGATAATTTCCCTTTTCTTCTTTTCTTTCTATAGACTCCAGTGTGGGAGTGCAGCAGCTGTCCGAGATTTTGGTCTGGTCCCCCAGCGACCACTGTGTTCCAAAGAAACAGAGTTCCTCTCCTACCATGAGCCTCTGGGTATCTGCCTCACCTCACCGCCTCCTAAGTTGGGCACGATTTTCTGCTGTCGTCCTGGGCACTTTCATCTCATCACCGCAGCACCCCATGGTGCGTGCAAACAATTCAGAACTCAGCTTCCTGCTCTTGGTGTCACTGAAGTTATGTTTCCTTTGCTCTTGCTGTTCATCTGACGACCAGAGCATGGACGTGCTGGCTGAGACATGCAGTGTTTGGTATCAGCTTTGTGCTTGTGTGTCGTGGTCCTGTTGGGAAACCATGGTGGTGCTGGAGTGGCTCAAGGCCCAGCCAGGAGGGGAGTCACCTTGAAGTGGCTTGGCTCTGTGCAGCAGAGAGGACAGTTCTGGTTCTTACTTCTGGTTCAAGCAATCTGCACTGCCTGGCTGGGGCCCTGCTTCACTCAGCTCCTTTCATAAAATACCCAGTACCACAATGACAAGATAGTATGAGTGTGTAGTCGGCTCCACGATTGGCTTACAAAGTTGCTTGGCTGTTATTGGGATTACTGGCTGTGCTCAGCTTCCTGTTAGCTTTTCATGAGAATCTCCTGACAAACTTCAACGAAGCCAAACTCATCACTTTCAGCATGTTGATCTTCTGCGCAGTGTGGGTGGCCTTCATCCCACTTCACAATAACCCACCAGGCAAATACGCAGATGCAGTGGAGGTATTTGCCATCCTGGCCTCTAGTTTTGGCCTCTTGGTGGCGCTGTTTGGACCCAAATGTTACATCATCCTATTGAGACCAGAGAGGAACACAAAGAAAGCCATCATGAGTCAGGCCCACAAAGTGACAAAAGTAACTCTTGAGATAAGTCTGTGAAACAATCTGATCCACTCTGTGTTTTTTAATCCCACCGTGATTATCAGATTAAACTAAAACAATAAAGATGTGTTTATTAAAAAGACTGACATGGTTGTATATTATTACATGTTAATATCGTGTTTTTTTCTCTAATTATATATTTGTTAATTCCCTGGGACAAGAACACTGTTGACAGTAATGCTTTAAGAAGAAATAAAGTAATTTTCAACTCTACTTTGTCAGTAACTCCTAAATTTCAGCAGGCCCGTTACCATTATTTCTTTGATAATCACAGTAATGATAAATGGAGACGTCATCTGACTTCATAAGTGAATCCAGGATCAGTGTTAGCTCGCCACAATGGTCCACAGTCTAATTCAAGCATTTCTTCTGGAAAATATGGACATGACTTCTCCTTCCTAAAGGCCGGGGACAAAAATATACAACTCAGTTGTCATCTATATGAGGACTTTACCTACATCAGTGACCAGGAACCTGTCAACTAAAGCACTTACAGGTAAGTCTGGGAAACAGTGAATAATTTCCTAATGCTGAGTCTTACAATAAATAGCAGATGAAAAACATGGCGATTACAATTTTGTTCCACTAATTACTTCATGGTAGTGATACCAGTGATACTGAATCAAGTCATTGTCCCACACTGTATCACAGTCTGTAAAACACAAAACTGAAATGGATATGTACAGCTCTGTGTGTGTGTGTGTGTGTGTGTGTGTGTGCATAAGTGTGCGTGCGTGCGTATTATTTTTTGTATATATATATAAAGATACACTTATATACATTAATACAATGCAACATTGTTATAGTATTATCAAAAGTGCTTGAATATCTTAGGTCTATTATTACACATAATAATAATAATAAAAATTATAAAAAGTGATAAATATTATGCCCTTGTGTACATTATTGTATTTTATCATATAATTTACTATTATCGAAGTTCTTAGACACAGATGGGTCTCTAGGTAAATAGGATTTTAGGCCCTGCCTTATACTTCCCTCTGCCCTGATGGGTGTGTGCAGGATTGTTATTAAACACTGCATGTCAATAAAGTGTGGCGACATAGCAAATGAAACTACAGGTCTGCAGCCTCAGAACAAAGCTGAGGAAAGTCATGAGGGCAGTTATAGACACTTGCTTGCTCTTTCAAATGTTGATGTATTCCTGCTTTTCCTCGGCTCTGTCCTCCTCTTTATTCTGTCCTGCAGCAATACAGCGACAGTTTCCCATCTAAATGGGATGCACAAGGACTGAGGAGTTGGTCCTGGGTGGGCTGTTTGCAGCCCACTTCTTCTCTGCCTATCCAGACCTGTCGTATACATCAGAGCCACGTCAGCCGACCTGCCACGGGTGAGTCCGTCAGAAGAAGCAGAGGAGAAATTAACAAAACAATATATATATTCTTTATGCCATTCTAATCATGTATATTTTTTCATTCACATATTATTATTACTGTTGTTGCTATTCAACTGGTTTTCCAAAATCTTTCATCTGTCATGTTTTCATTTTCATCAGTGTGTGTTTTGTGTGTTAGTTTTGATGTGATAGGATTCAGACAGGCCCAGACCATGGCCTTTGCCATCGATGAGATCAACAGAAACTCCAACCTGCTGCCCAATGTGACTCTGGGATACAGTCTGTACGATAACTGCCGCAGACTAGGAATCGGATTCAGTGCAGCGATGTTTTTAGCCAACGGCCAAGAGGAGCGAGTGACTTTACACGACACATGTGTGGGAGCCCCTCCTGTCCTGGGGGTCGTGGGCGATTCTTCCTCCAGACGTTCTATCGCAATCTCCACTGTCTTAGGTTTATACAGGGTGCCTATGGTGAGTTCTTCTCCTTTATCACGTAACCATTGTTTTGAATAATAATGATATATAATCAAATAATAACTCATAACCCCCTCCTCAAAGACACTTTACATGGATTAAACACATTATATTGTATTATATAATCACATATTAGAAAATAAAATATACTTTGGATCATTTTGATTAAAGTTCAGATTTAATGAAGTTGTTAACCTGGAGTAATCAATCATATAATGTTGACTGAACCAGTGAAGGCTTTGCACGTTTTCAGGATGTACAGTTTTTTTGTTTTGTTATTTGCAGGTCAGTTATTTTGCAACATGTTCCTGTCTGAGTGATCGGCAAAGGTTTCCCTCCTTCTTTAGGACGATCCCGAGTGATGCTTTCCAGGTGAAGATCTATCAAGAGCATTCATACTGTCATGAGATATAGTTTGTGTATAACAGGGAACAATGTTTTTCTAATTGGTGGTTGTATGGTGTCAGATTACAACCACCAGTTTGTGTATAACAGGGAACAATGTTTTTCTAATTGGTGGTTGTATGGTGTCAGATTACAACATTTACATACAGTAATTAAACATGGCACCTGTCTGGCAGGATTTCTGATGAGAGATTTTTCCAGCCTGTGCACTAACTCCTTCACTGTATCTAGGTGCGTGCTATGATTCAGCTTCTCAAACGCTTCGGCTGGACGTGGGCAGGTCTGCTCATCAGCGGCGATGACTACGGGGTCCACGCCGCCCGATCCTTCCAGTCTGACCTGGGTCCGTCTGGTGGAGGTTGTCTGGCCTACATGGAGATTCTGCCCTGGGGCGACGACCGAGCTGAGCTGGCGAGGATTGTGAACATGATGAAGAAATCCACAGCTCGTGTGGTCATCGTGTTCGCACATGAGAGTCACATGATTAACCTGATGGAAGAGGTTGGACTGAAAATACAATTTCATAACAACGTAACAAACTCTTTAATGTTTAGCTTTTGCAAACGGTTGCTAAATGTGCAGTAATATTGCAAATTACAATGAACTCTGGATTGTGCTGTGGTGGAATGACAGTATGAATTCGTATATTTGGTGTCATGCAATCTCCAGGTGGTGAGGCAGAATGTGACAGGCCTGCAGTGGATGGCCAGTGAAGCCTGGACATCGGCTGCTGTGCTCCACACCCCCCGCCTCATGCCCTACCTGGGTGGAACACTGGGCATCGCCATCCGTCGGGGAGAAATACCAGGACTCAGGCATTTTCTGTTAACAATACGTCCTGATCTTTACCACAACAACAGCTACGGCAATAGCCTGGTGAGAGTTTGACCTTGCAATCCGATGTGGTGTATTTGCAGGAATGATCCAATGTCATCATTAAAAACATTCAGTTTTCAATATATTCCAGGTAAATCAGTTTTGGGAACACACATTTCAGTGTAGATTTGCGCCACCCCCGTCAGGTTGGGTGGAGGCTGGAGGAGCGATGTGCACCGGGCAGGAAGACCTGGAGACTGTGGAGACTGAGTTTATGGACGTTTCAAACCTCAGGCCAGAGTACAACGTGTACAAGGCTGTGTATGCTCTGGCTTACGCCCTGCGTGACATGCTGCAGTGTGAGCCAGGGAGAGGACCTTTCAGCGGGCACAGCTGTGTGGACTTACACAGACTGGAGCTGTGGCAGGTGAGATATCAGATTACACTCTGCCTGTTGATGTGTATCTGTATTTAGTATTTAGAGCAGAGCAGCATTTAGTGTCATTTGATATATTTTTATTGTAATATAGAATTGTTGAAATATTAACCATATGATAAAAGTGGGCTTTATAAGATAAGATAAGATAGTATAATATAAGATAATACTTTATTAGTTCCACTATGGGGTAATTATCATTTTCCACATTTTTTATCAGATCAGAGAGAATAATATCATGTCACTGATGATATTAAACTTTGCATAACTGATAATTCATAACAGTCATGTTAATAAATGCAATATTTTCATATGCCCTCTTTGGTTTTCTTTCTATCCCTAATTCTGATTTTTATAGCTTGTATATTACTTGGAAAGCATCAACTTCACCACACCGTTTGGTGATGAGGTGTCATTTGATGAGAATGGTGATGTCTTACCGATCTATGACATCATGAACTGGCAGGTGCTCCCTGATGGAGGAACTAACGTTCAGAATGTGGGTGAGGTTAAGAAATCCGCCTCTAAAGGTGAAGAACTCACACTTCATGATGAGAAGATCTTCTGGAACTTTGAATCCAAACAGGTTATTTCTGACTTTACAGACCATTATATAACTCAATAACTCAGTCTAGTAAGGTGAAGTAATGATGGATGTAAATTTGTATCCGTGCAGCCTCCTCGGTCAGTGTGCAGTGAGAGCTGTCCTCCAGGCACCCGCGTGGCCCGAAAGAAGGGGAAAGCTCTGTGTTGTTTTGACTGCATCCCTTGTTCTGAAGGACAAATCACCAATACAACAGGTTAGTGTTAAATTTTAAACATTGTAGTTTGGACATATACATATAATATAAACATATATCTCCACGTTTTCCCTGTTCTAGACTCCATGGAGTGCACCAGCTGTCCAGAGGATTTCTGGTCCAGTCCCCAGAATGACCGCTGCGTTCCAAAGAAAACAGAGTTCCTCTCCTACCATGAGCCTCTGGGTATCTGCCTGACAACCACGTCCCTGCTGGGCACGTTTATCTGTGTTGTCGTCCTGGGCATCTTCATCCATCACCGCAGCACACCTATAGTTAGAGCCAACAATTCAGAACTCAGCTTCCAGCTCCTGCTGTCATTGAAGTTATGTTTCCTTTGCTCTTTGCTTTTCATCGGGCGACCCAGAGCATGGACGTGCCAGCTGAGACATGCAGCGTTTGGCATCAGCTTTGTGCTTTGTGTGTCGTGTATCCTGGTTCAAACCATGGTGGTGCTGGCTGTGTTCAAGGCCTCCAAGCCAGGAGGGGGAGCCACTCTGAAGTGGTTTGGCTCTGGGCAGCAGAGAGGGACAGTTCTGGTTCTTACTTCTGTTCAAGCAGCGATCTGCACTGCCTGGCTTGTGTCTGCTTCACCAGCTCCTCATAAAAACACCCAGTACCACAATGACAAGATAGTGTATGAGTGTGTAGTCGGCTCCACGATTGGCTTTGCCGTGTTGCTTGGCTACATTGGATTACTGGCTGTGCTCAGCTTCCTGTTAGCTTTTCTGGCGAGGAATCTCCCCGACAGTTTCAACGAAGCCAAACTCATCACTTTCAGCATGTTGATCTTCTGCGCGGTGTGGGTGGCCTTCGTCCCGGCGTATATCAGCTCACCAGGCAAATACGCAGATGCAGTGGAGGTATTTGCCATCCTGGCGTCTAGTTTTGGCCTCCTGGGGGCGCTGTTTGGACCCAAATGTTACATCATCCTATTGAGACCAGAGAGGAACACAAAGAAAGCCATCATGAGTCGAGGAATTGAGTCATAAAGTTTGTGTTTATGTTCATTACACAGAATGAGTCCATTTCTCCACACAATAAAAATAACAGCGTTAGTTGATTGAGTTGATGATCAATGGTGAAGATCTAATGCAGAATAAATTGGATCGTATGTATAAGATCACATTCACATCGTGATATGTGATACTTGCACTTCAAATTGTATCAGTGACTTTTATTTTTACTTTTCATGATGTCAGTTAACCCTCAGACCAACATGAACCCAATCTCTATGAATGAATTCAGCTTAACAATCATCGACTGCAGTACATGAAGAGACACACACGGACCTAAACTCAATGTCGGCACCTTTTTCACTGGAAAACACTGCAGCTCTGCAGATGTATGAGATCATTGAAATGATTGTAATGCAAGAACAAGTGAAGTGTGGCTACGTTAGCAGGCTCATATTCTTCCAATAGCATTTGAATTAATCTGTGATATTTCATCCATGTGGGTGTAGAAGTGGGTTTAAATGATTGTACTGGGAATGGTTGCAGTTTTCTGGATTATATCATTATTTAAATATAACAAAATGTTATATTTTCTATGGTCTTGATTGATTATTTTATTAATTGATTGTTACTCTAATGGTACAACCAGTAATGCAAGCAGATGTGTGGAATCGATATGAGAAACAAAGACACAACCATGGAACTGACTTTTCTTTATCTTTATTAATGTAATAAAAAGCAATGAAGTACGATTACTTTAATAAAATATGGATTTATCTACAACACAAAGTATTCCATCCTCTATGTAAATAAATCTGACATTATATAGTGAAATAAAATGGATTTTTAAGTAAAGTGCAGACAACACAAATTTGTCTTTCTAACATTTTAGGATACAGTATGTCACATATTCGAGAAAATAGAAAGAACCAATAATGAAATTCATAAAGTAAAACTATTGGATGACTCACAATGGCTGTTTGATTAACATCATACGTCGCCACATGCAGCCTTAATTTTCTTCACTACCTGGCCATCAGGTGTTTCTTAGTATTTTTCTCAGGCCTCAAAAGAATAATGAAACACTTTGGAGCAAAGATACAGAAAAGCAAACCATAGCTGGAGGCAAGAATCGCAAATATCTCCACGGCAACTGCATATTTTCCAGGAGAACTAACATAAGCAGGAACGAAGGCGACCCAGACGGCGCAGAAGATCAGCATGCTGAAGGTGATCAGCTTGGCCTCGTTGAAGTTGTCGGGGAGTTTCCGAGCGAGAAAGGCCAAGAGGAGACTGGTGCAGGCCAGCAGGCCGATGTAGCCCAGGACCAGAGAGAAGCCCACCACAGAGGCCATGGCACACTTCAGTGTGACCTTCAACCCCGGAATTTCGAAGTCAGGTTTAGGCAACGGGGGGCTGAGCGATAGCCAAATAACACAGATGATAACCTTGATAAAAAAAGCATTGCAGAAAATCAGGTTTAAGGACGGGAAACGATGTAATGAGTTGTAATTTTATTATTAAAAGAGCCACATCCAACTCTGACCTGTATACAGGTGAAAACGCAGACACTTCCTCTCTGTTGGCGCGGACCAAACCACTTCATCAGGGACCCAGCACCGGGCCGAGCCGAGCGAAACGCTGCCAGGACCACGATGGTTTTGACTTGGAGGCAGGAAACACAAAGCACGAAGCTGATCCCAAAAGCCGCCTGCTGGAAGCGACAGGCCCAGACTGAGGGACGGCCGATGAACACCAGCGAGCACAGGAAGCAGAGCTTCAGAGACAGAAGCAGCAGGAAGCTCAGCTCGGAGTTGTTGGCTCGCACCTACAAATAACAATCAGACTTTAACTGATATTGAAAGGATAATTAATAAACACCCTTATTTTGATCATGGAGAAATAGATTATTGTTTCTTGAACTTTATAATCTCTGATAAATGAGACTGTATACTTACCATAGGTGTTTGTCGATAGTATAGGAACATCACAAACACTGCTGTTGTCACCACGACACCAGATATAGCGACTGTAGTCAGGGTAATACCCAGAGTTTCATTAAAGGAGAGGAAGTCCAGCTGGCGAGGGACGCAGGCCGTTCGTTCAGAGTTGGACCAGAACTCAGACGGACAAGGATCACAGTGAGGGGAACCTGGCAGAGGGATGCAGACACAAAATGACCAAATAATTTGAGTATTGGAAGCCTATTGGTGCAGACTGAATTAAATGTTATTGGAAAGTCATATGTGGTTATTTCCTCACCAGTTTTATTGCTAATCTCTCCGTCAGCACATGAGATGCAGTCAAAGCAGCAGACAGGTTCTCCTTTCCTGGAGGCCATCCTGGTCCCGGGGGGGCAGCTCTCACTGCACACTGACACAGGCACCTGAACAAAATATAAAACCACAGTAAGCATTTAATTCAGTAAATGTTTTTTAGTGAATCGAGATCTTTCCTCTTTAAGCACCTGATTGGATCCCGTGCTCCACTGAATGGCTGACTCATTAAGGCGGATGTCGAATCCGTCCACACGACCGATCAGAACAAGCTTGAGTCGACCTTCGGGTGTTTTCTGCCAGTTTACGAGGTCGTACTTTGCTGGAACATCGGCCCCTTGGAAGTAAAACATTTCACCCTGAGGTGTGGTGAAGTTCACTGTGCTCAAGTGCTGCAGAACCTGGAAGCGTCAAAATGTTGAAACAGTAAATATTTGTCTTAAAGATTGATTCAGAGTGACAGATATCAACACCCTAAGAATTAGCAAATGTGTGTTGTCAAAATGAAGCTGGAATAACTGTGATTACCTCTATGGGTTGGATGTGTTTCAGAAAGGAGCAGGTGGAGCTGCCGTTTCCAGGAGAGCTGTCATTGTTGGGGCATGAGAGGAGGCTGTGAAGGGCGTGGGCTGCGGCGTAAGCAGCAAGGTACACATTATATGTGACCCTCAGCTGAGAGGTGTCAGTAAAGAGATTCTGCACCACCTCCAGGGACTCTGTGCCAACGCAGAGCGGAAGCGGCGCCCTCTGGTCTGCACGAGATGGTGAAGAGGTAGATGAAGAAAGATTTGAGGGTCCAGGACGGCAATTAAACATTTTTTCCCAAAATTCTCTCAAGAACTTATCATCGGGACGATGAGAGGGATTCAGATTTCTGAGATACTTTTCAAATCCAGGTATAGGTGAACTCCTAATGGCCACGCCGAGGACGCCACGTGCCACTTTAAGGGTGGAAGGGTTTTCGAGAAGATTAACACTCGTGCTCCAAGCCTCACTGGCCAGAAACTGTCTATCAGTCACCTGGTGATGAAAGCACGATAAAAAAAAACATTTAAGAAAATAAATTATATCAAATAAGTCAAATTTTCAGATTTAATATACAAAATTGTGTCTCACATTTCTCTGGGCCAGCTGCAGGAACAGTTCCTCACATCTGTGTACCAGGTGAAGATCAGAATCACTTTAGCGGTCGAGGCCTGAATTGCAGCGCTGCCTGTTTGGCGTCGTCACAATGTTTTCCCTTCGGAGAGTCTCCACAAACGCCAGACACACGCCGGCCCCCTGAGTCTCCTCCTGGAATATCTGATATACATAGTTATACATTTATATATTATAATTCAGGTTTCTTGTGCAGATGCCGTAACATTTCTGGTGCATAAGAAGTGGTAACACCTTTATCGCTGTTAGGCCGTAACTGTTTTTTGCCACCACCGCTCCGATCCAAGTCCATTTTAAACGTATTGCAAGCTGGGCGATGGCTCGGGCTTGGTAAATGTCACTGGGCATGGTCCTGAAGAAGTTGGGAAATTGGCGTCTGTCACTCAGACACGGGCAGCTCGCCGTGTAGCTCATCTAAAAGACAAAAAAAAAACATATAATTATAATAAACTTTTCATAAAAGAGCTTTACATGAATAGAATGAATTTAGCTTAAAAACAGAACATGAAGACAGGAAAATATTTCAAAACAATGAACATGTGTGAAAAGGGGTTAAAGCAATATTAAGTTTACATTAAAAGAAAACACAAAGCAAGATCATCAAAAAAAGTTTTTAAAGTTCTTTAAACATGTCGGCAGTGAAAGGATTCCTTATGAGTTGCAAACCTTTCGCTGCTTGATTACAGAAAACTGCATCACATTTACATGCTGAAGTCTCATGCACAAAAAAGACAGTTGTAATTTATTTTCACCCAGGTGGAAATATGTTTTCTGCTTTTACAAATAACACGGTAAATGCAGTTTACAGTAAATGTTTCAATTCACTTTTGCTGTCCTCACATCAGAAATTAAACAATGCTTCCAGATATAGGGCTATAGAAGAAAATATTAACTGTTGCACAAAACTTACTTAAAGAAATACTATGGTAAATGTTAAACCACTGCATATTTCATGAAGTTAAATTCCAATTTAAAAGTGAAAATCTGATTTTTATAATTGTAGCATTTTACTTTTTGTCTTGCATATTTCTTTATATTTTTTCTGTCTATATTCAACATAAACAACTCACTAAAGGAACAGAGAGTGGCCCCAGGAGTCTGGAGAGTATCAAGGCTGTTATAGATGAATCGCCACCGATGATCAATGGAACAGGCGGATCACCTGATGACGTAATAACATACAGTGGAATAAAATCATCAGTTAAATGAAAACTGTGCTTGGTTCAGTTATTACTGTCATCGTTTGTATTTACTAGAGAAGGATGCACACTGGGTAAATACAAAGGGACATTTAGTACCTCTCCTTTCTCCAGTTTCTTCAGTTAAATTACAGCTGCTGCGGTCTCCTCCAACCAGGGACAGCGCTGTCCGCAAAGCCCACAGGGGCAGAGCACAGCTATCGTGGATGTGGTAGCCCAGCTTCACGCCTGGAAGCAGCGTTGTGCTGTGGTTGATTTCTTCCAGCGCAAACACCATCGCATATATGTACTGCAGCGGAAGATCTTCCAAACTGAGAGCACAGGAGAGGAAGAGTGAGAAAATGTCATCTGTAATAATGATCTGTAAAGTCTGCAATGAAATAAGCATTTCAACGTATTAAAAAAAAGATATTGTACATATCGATGTTAAAGAACCACAAATATTTAACTTTATATGAATATGGCTAATAATAACATATATAAAATGTATATGTAAACAAAGCAGTTGAGAGTTTCACCTGCTGCAGGATTGGTAAAGTGGCTGCTGAGTAAACTCTTGATCTATAGCTGGAGGCTTGTTATAAAGACTGAAGAGTCCACCGATGACAAGATCCCCGTCCTGGAACAGACCCTGGACGCCGGATGAACCCCACCGAGAACAAGTCACCGCCTGAACCAGCTGCCACCCCACCCGGAGACCCAGCTGTCTGCCCACCAGCCCCACGAGCAGCAGGGACGGGGCTGAGCAGGGCCGCAGCGTGAAGAGCCAGGAGAACCAAGACATCGATGCAATGACTCTCTACACTTTAAATGTGCCAGATATATCCGTTAGATTCAACTTCTCATGAACATAAAAATACAAAAATGAGACATGCAGAGAATATTAAATCAATTCGTTTGAACAGTTCCTGGAATGAGAAGGTCAAATGTGATTAAATCCCTCTTAATGTGACAGCATAAAAGATAATATTTTCACCAATTAAATCATTCTAAGGACAAAATATACATTACAACAGATACAACTTGACCTGACGACTGACGAGGTGTATAGCCCCCTCTGCTCTGCTCAACATAGACGTTGTTCTAGGTATTTATAACATCTACGAAGCCCATGGTGGAAACAGGATGATAATGCACCTGCAAATCACTTCTCTGGAAGGTGAGGGCATAACAATGGTGTAATGACTGGGTGTGGACAGAGTGTGATACAGACATGAGGGGGTTTAGCTGGAGGGCAGCGACCACAGACATCCCAGCAGAGTTACATCTCTATCAAACTATTTGTTTATGAATTAATCCACAGAGAGCCCAGCCTTTCACATCAGGGCCCTTCTCCGCTGATTATACACATTATTGTTTTGATATAGGTTCAGTATGATCATCTTGAAGAAGATGTTATGTTTTTGAGATCGCACGGTGATGCAGTGGGCAGCACTGTTGGCTCACAGCAAAAAGGTTCCCGGTTTGAATCTCGGTTCAGCCAGGGTCTCATTTGTGGAGTTCGCTGTGTGGAGCACTCCAGCTTCCTCCCACAGTTCAGAGACATGCAGACTGGGGTTAAACTAACTGGAAACTCTGAATTGACACGTCACTGATACCTGCTCAGGGTAACCCTAACCCTAACTTACCAAGGTCGTAGAAACTCGTAGATGGTACCAATAGATCACAACCCTAACCCTAAGGGTTAGGGTTGTGATTAGGGTTAGGGCTAGGGTCGGTGAATGTCGTAGAGACTTGGGAGTAGACTCTACCCCCACTAATGTGGGCATGCCCGATCTATTGGTACCATGTACGAGTTTCTAAGACCTTGGTAAATTAGGGTTAGGGTTTCGATTAGGGTTAGGGTTAGGGTCACCATTAGGGTTAGGGTTAGGGTTGGTGGATGTCGTAGAGACTTGGGAGTAGGCTCTACCCCCACTAATGCGCACGATTGGTACCATCTATGAGTTTCTACGACCTTGGTAAGTTTAGGGTTAGGGTTAGGGTTGGGGTTGCAGCTAGGTTTAGGATTTGTTGATACATCTCGATGACTTCTCCTGCTTCATCCAAAGACTCTGCAGCTGAAATGGGGAGCCAAAGTCCCACAGGGTTAGGGTTAGGGGGTTAGGTTTACGATTAGGGTTCTGCTATTATGTCAGATGGTTAAAGATACAGGAAACCACCATATTGGATTGTTGCCTACAGGTGCTGGTGAACAATAAATGATTAAGTTAGGTGTTACTTGCCTTCACTCAGTCTTAAACTGGCAACCCTTAGGTTGAAAGCCTGATGCTTTACTGACTGAGCTATACAGTCCACATGAGACAGGTAACTGAATCGAGGGTTGTGGGGTAAATTCCTCAACTCACTGAGAGTTAGACCTGATTGACTCGTAAAAAGAAACAATACACCACAGGGTTAAAGGGTTAGTTTGGGGACAATTTAAGAATCAACAGGAGCCTGGGCGACAAAGTCCATATTCTATCTATAGACCAGGACTTTAACACTGGACTCTAAGGTCGAGAGCCCTGTACTGTAAATTCACTGGGATGTAACTTTCAATACATTTTCAGTTGTGATTAGTTTTCAAAATAATTTAAAATAAATCAAATCCAAACAAGATTATCCACATTACCCAGAGTTATGAAGAAAAACCCTAATAATGATGTTTATATCTATTTCTGCTATTTCTGAGGACTTCCAGCTGTTGGGGAAAATTTTGATGTCAACCTTAGAAGTCTGATTTACTGATTTATTTGGGGGGTTAGGGGTTAAGGTTAGCAACCCTAACCCTAACCCTCTAACCCTAACCCTAAACTTACCAAGGTCGTAGAAACTCATAGATGGCACCAGTCAATCGGGCGTGCCCGCATGAGTGGGGGTAGAGCCTACTCCCAAGTGTCTACGACATTCACCAACCCTAATCGCAACCCTATTTAAAATTAAACTATGCAAATAGAAAATGTTTCATGACCCCTGAGGTATTTGTGACAGATAAACGACAGCATCAATTGCAACTGAGACATTTGCGTGTAGGTGGTTTCTTTCAAACTCCCACAAATCAATGCTTCAACCTCCTCTGGGGATAATGGGGGGCCGGACGTCTCTGGCACAATTATTTTGAGAGTCGGGGATGAATATTTTTTTAGATTATTGCCTCACTTTGCAGGCCCAATTTAAAAAATCAAAACTGTACTGTAGCTGCTGAAGAAAGATTAGCCTTTGGTACAAATTGAGTTTTGTGGCCAGTAACAAGATCATTTCAGGTAAAGTAACTCTTTGGGCTTGGCCTTCAAACTTTGACCTTTCTGTAGAGTATCCATTTCAGTTGATGCCAAGTCCCCCTCGTAACCTCATTGTGTTATACTTGACAAAAAAGGGGAATAAAATATTCTTATGAATGAGATATACTGTATGATTGTAGTGCAACAGTGACACACTGTGGTCTGCACTGACATTAGGAACATGGGGCAGTTTGCTTTGAACCAGCAGTTAAACATCTAAACTGTACCTTGCTAACTGTTGTGACTTTTTTTTCTGCAATGCATTCAATTTTATCTATTAACTATGTTTTCTAAAAAAAATCAAAAACACAATATTTGTACAATTGATTAACAGAACTCTAATAAAAGTCTTAAATAATTTATTTCTCCATATTTTCTTTTCTGTAACAACATGTTTACCTATATCTAAACTGTGTAATATTATTAATACACATACTCACTTTTGTTTTATCCACTATGAAACAAATAAACCTTTAGATATCTGGCCCCAGAACAGAACATCTTCATATTACGTGTGAGACAAAAGAAACACAGTTAATGAATTGTAGTGGAATTACAAGCAGAGAAAGACTAAGATTGTGCAATGCTGCCATCTAGCGGTTATAACTGGGCACATGCATATTGAACTAAATGATTCCAGCAGGTAGAGTAGTGAGTGGTGGATTTAAATATGTCTCACTGCTGATTATAAAAATTAAGATGATTTTTATATCCTTATCAACTCTAATGACGAGTCATTCACAGGCTGTTTGAATTGCAGGTATCCTTGTCTCAACTATCTTAAATACAAAACATTTGTTCCTGATCCATTGACAAAGTATTATTTACTTTGAATGAATGCATGTATATAGTGTATAAAACGTTATAATATGAGACACAATCTTGTATGAAGAACTTATTCTGCTTTCTGTGCCTTTGAGTTTCATTCATTTGAAGTTCAGTATTCAAACACAGTACAGAGAGTTAATAAATATTTTATTGGGTAGCATTGCATCTAAATTCAATGGATGTTGTATGTTGTTACTGTATCTTTAAATTATGTCTCAGAGCAGAAATTAATATTCATCTACAAATCTAAGCCATAACTCAGAGAGGCACATTAAGAATTGGCATTGATAACATGAAACAAATAGACATACACATGACCATATGCATCAATAACTATCTGGCCATCAGGTGTTTCTTAGTGTTTTTCTCAGGCTTCAAGAGAATAATGAAACATTTCGGGGCAAAAATGCAGAGCAGCAAACCATAGCTTGAGGCAAGAATCGCAAAAATCTCCACAGCGACAACGTACTTCCCAGGAGAGCTAATGTATGCGGGGACGAAGGCGACCCAGACGGCGCAGAAGATCAGCATGCTGAAGGTGATCAGCTTGGCCTCGTTGAAGTTGTCGGGGAGTTTCCGAGCGAGAAAGGCCAAGAGGAGACTGGTGCAGGCCAGCAGGCCGATGTAGCCCAGGACCAGAGAGAAGCCCACCACAGAGGCCATGGCACACCTCAGGGTGACCTTTGACCCTCGGAGACCAAAATCCTGCTGAGGCACGGGGGGGCTGAGGGACAGCCATATGGCACAGATGATAACCTGTGTGAGTAGTAAATATATTTCATTTAGCGTAGTTACTCATAAATATAAAACAAGGTGTGGTGATGTTTTTAGCAGATAAAAAATAAACTACATCATGACTTAAGTTTTCTTCATCTCTACAGGACTGGTTAGAATTTCGTCTCAAACTATATATTAACTTCTTGTAAATGAATTGTTTTTAATCACAACTCGTATTGTTAATTGATTAAATATCATCAATATAAAATGATTCACACCTGTATACAGGTGAAGAGGCCGACACTTCCTCTCTGTTGGCGTGGACCAAACCACTTCATCAAGGATCCAGCACCGGGCCGAGCGGAACGGAAAACAGCCAGAACCACGATGGTTTTTACCAGCAGGCAGGAAACACAAAGCACAAAGCTGATCCCAAAAGCCGCCTGCTGGAAGCGACAGGCCCAGACTGACGGACGACCGATGAACAGCAGCG
Source organism: Hippoglossus stenolepis (assembly GCF_022539355.2). Taxonomy (NCBI): domain Eukaryota; kingdom Metazoa; phylum Chordata; class Actinopteri; order Pleuronectiformes; family Pleuronectidae; genus Hippoglossus; species Hippoglossus stenolepis. Next base: position 9,377,772 of record NC_061486.1, on the reverse strand, counting down.
AGCACAGGAAGCAGAGCTTCAGAGACAGAAGCAGCAGGAAGCTCAGCTCGGAGTTGTTGGCTCGCACCTACAGGAGAAGCACATCAACAGTTGATGGAGGAAAGAAAGGTGAGAATCCTGTCAGCAAACTCTGGGTTATTCTTACCATGGGTGTTTGATGGTAGTAAACAAAAACCAGGAACACTGCTGCCGTCACCGTGGCACCAGACACTGCTGCTGTCGTCAGGGTGATGCCCAAAGTTTCATTAAAGGAGAGGAAGTCCAGCTGGCGAGGGACGCAGGCCGTTCGATCAGCGTTGGACCAGAACTCAGACAGACAGGGATCACAGTGAGGGGAACCTGGCAGAGGGAAAGAGAGAGGATGGAGGAGGGAATAATAAAACTCAAAGCGTGACGTAAAGGATAGAAACATGAGCTGGTGTTGTGTTGTGTAGTAAATTCATCACCAATTTTATTGCTAATCTCTCCCTCAGCACATTGGATACAGTCGAAGCAGCAGACAGGTTCTCCTTTCCTGTTGGCCAGTCGGGTGCCTGGAGGACAGATCTCACTGCACACTGACACAGGCACCTGCACAGACAGTCAGTGACACGATGCGATTAATTCACAACAACATTCATTCCAACAGCAAGTATTTAATTAGAATTTCTTTCAAATGAATGACCTGATTGGATCCCGTGCTCCACTGAATGGCTGATTGGTTAAGGCGGAGATCAAACCCGTCCACGTGGCCAATCAGAACGAGCTTCATTGGCCCCTCCGGAGTTTTCTGCCAGTTGACCAGATCATACTTTGCCGGAGTGTCGGCTCCTTGGAAATAAAACATTTCACCCTGTGGTGTGGTGAAGTTCACCTGGTTTAAGTGCTGCAACAGCTGAAGGGAAGAAACATTGAAACAGTCAGAATAAAATCTGTACACAAAACTACACTTAGAACTTTTAAAGCTAGAAGGGTACTCAGAGAGCTTTATCACCATACTGCATATTTTACTGAATACATACTGCATAGTATATGTATACATATATATATATATATATATATATATATATATATATACTGCAGCAAATACATGTACACAGAAATATCCAAAAACTTTAGCAAACTGCTCACATTAAACGCAGGCAAAACATCCATTCTCTGATATAGGTGAAAGGATTTTTTGTTACCATACAGTGACTGAAGTATAAGACCCCTTTATTTTGATTCACTAAATCCAGAACATTATCCAGATCCGCACAAAATTGTGAACCTGTTCATTAATATTATCACTCTATAGATGTCGAAAATGCATTGTGTCTTGAGAAATTCACCAAAAATTGGGGAAAACGGCCAATTTTAAAGAAATAAAATAATTAAACTAAATCCTGAATCTTCCCATGAATCAGATCTGCACCAATATTTTGTGGGTTCAATGGGTTCTTCCCTTTCCAGTAAGTTTTGTGGTAATCCGCCCATTAGTGCTAAATAACAGAAACTGTTCTCCTCCTCTGGTACCTCTTTTGGTTTGATGTGATCTGGAAAGGAGCATGTTGAGATGTCTCCGTCTCTGCTGGAGCAGGAGAGGAGGCTGTGGAGGGCGTGGGCTGCAGCATACACAGCCAGGTAGACATTATAAACCACCCTGAGCTGAGAGGTGTCAGTGAAGGGATGCTGCAGCCCCTCCAGAGACTCTGTGCCACTGCAGGGGGGCAGAGAGGCTCTCTGAACAGACTCCTTGGCAAGAGATGAAGTGGAGCCATTCGATGCACGGTGAGATGAAGAGGAATATGAAAACGATGCTGCCTCCCCTGCACTGCATCCAAACTCCTTTTCCCAGAAGTCTCTTAAGAATCCATCATGCGGACGACTAAATGGGTGCAGATTCCTGAGATATTTTTCAAACCCGGGTATTGTTGAACTACGAATGGCCACGCCAAGAACCCCGCTGGCCACCTTGGAGACGGCAGGGTCCTGGAGGAGATCGTCACTGGTGCTCCAGGCCTCACTGGCCAGAAACTGTCTGTCAGTCACCTACAGGAGGAATGTACTTTAAATCAATACACTCAAATGATAAAGTCATACAAATTTCCAGGCCAGTTACTCACATTTCTTTCATTTAGCTCCAGAAACAGCTTCTTCACATCAGTGTACCAGCAGAAGATGAGAATCACCCTCGCAGTGGAAGCTTGAATTGTGAGCGCCGCACGTCTGGCATCTCTCCCAATAGTCTCTCTGTGGACGGTCTCTACGAAGTCCAGACACACCCCCTTGCCCTTAATCTCCTCCTTAAATACCTGAAACAATTACGTGAAAACAACCAATAAATACATGCTATTTGTGCGATATTTAAATTCAATATATCACAACAATATCATAACCTGCATCGCCAATTGACCATAGTCGGTGTTTGCATGTACAGCCCCAACCCACGTCCAGTGGAAGCGTATGGCCAGTCGTGCGATGGCCCTGGCCTGGTAAATGTCACTGGGGATCGTTCTGAAGAAGTTAGGGAACTTGAGCCGGTCACTCAGACAGGGGCAGGTGGCCAGGTAGCTGATCTGAGGGAGAGACACAGAGGTACAGCGTTTTTCACAGCACCATCTTTAATATAAATTCACAATTTAAACACAAGCAACTGAACTCATGAGAAGAAGATTTCCTCTGGTGATGAAACTCACAATTGGTATAGAGAGAGGCCCCAGGGTCCTGGACAGTATTATCCCTGTTGTGGACGAGGACGCCCCAATCAGCAGAGGAACAGGCTTCCCACCTGAAGATAAGAGAAGAGAAGAGAAGAGAAGAGAAGAGAAGAGAAGAGAAGAGAAGAGAAGAGAAGAGAAGAGAAGAGAAGAGAAGATATGATGAGATGAGATGAGATGAGATGAGATGAGATGAGATAAGATAAGATAAGATAAGATAAGACTGCACTTTATCATCAGAATGTTCTCACAAAATATGTCTTGCGTCCCAAGATCTGCACTGTTTCACATAAATGACAACAAAAACAAAATATAACCAGAGATAGAAGCAAATACATATTTACACACAGTGCATCACACATCATGAATAAGTGGCTGTTCATCGATATTTTCACATTTGATTTAACTATTTGACAGACTGAAGAACACAGTGAGCTTCCCAGTCCATTTGTTCCTGTCATAGCAACAGATAATCAATGGCATAAAATTATCTATGATACCAATTGTTGGTTTCATGGACAAATCAAATCTTAAAAGCACATGGAATCATATCAAGTCATACTTGTGTCTCCAGGTTGTCCATGCGATGCAGAGTGTGGCGTAGGTGCTGTTAAGCTGCAGCTGCGTGTGTTTCCTCCGACCAGTGACAGTGCATCTTGCAGTGCCCACGGGTATCGGCTGCAGCTGTCCACTATGCTGTAGCCCAGCTTGACTCCCGGCAGCAGGGAGCTGTTCCCGTTGATTTCATCCACCGCAAACGCCAAAGCATACAAATATTTCAAAGTCTCCAGATCTAAGCTGAGAGCACAGGAGGAGAAAGGAGGAGAAAATCTGAACAACTGCAATATCAGTCAGTGAAATATAAAAGTGTCACATACATCAAGACCTACAGGTATTTAAATAATCATATCATAATCATAATAACCACTATCTGCAGTAAAAGTACAGTGCATGTGATTACCCAGTGCACGGTTCATAGTGTGGCTGCTTGATGAAGTCCTGCTGTACAGCTGAAGGTATGTAATACAGATTAAAAAGTCCACCAAGGATCACGTCCCCGTCCTGAGAGAGGACCTTGTTGTTCAGTGCGCTCCACCTGGTGCACGTCGTCGCCTGAGCCCCCTCCAGACCCCCCGCCTGTCTGCCCACTGCACTGAGGAGCAGCAGAGACAGAGCTGAGGAGAGCCAACGGGTGAGGAGCCGGGGCAACCGGGACATGGACGCAGCTGTTCTGGACATTTAGAAAACCTTTGGGTAAATGTAATTTGACAGAGACAGAATATACATCAACCAGAGGTGCGATGAATTCAAACACAATTTACCTGACTGGTCCAACCTGGAAACAGACTGCATTAAAACTCGCAGGTACCTCATAGACAACGTTCAACAAAGATGAATCCCATAAAAATTGCATATGTCCAAAATCACAATATCATGCCTGTTACCTGCAAAGAGAGAGCACATTATCAGCATAAGTATAACAAGTTAAGTGAGAAAATGTTATCTTGACAGAGACATACCTCCCTCCCTGCACAGGCCAAGTGTTGATATGAGTATTTATAATCGTCGTGGAGCCTTTTCCATGGAAGTGAAACAGATGACACAAGCAGCACAACACTAAATTATCCCTCTCTAGAGTGATGGTGGAAAAACAAATCATTGCTAGCGAGTGATTATGGAGGGAGTGAGTGTGTACGTGTTCTAAACTGTCAAAAACAACTTGAGAGAGAAGATAAAAGTAGATCGTTTTAATTATCAGAGCAAGAAACTTCAGTAAAGGAAAACAGATAGAGTACAGGCCCTTGGTGTCTTTCCCCTGCTACTTGTTTTCTATGTGGATTAATCAGCCATTTAAAGAACTGATGGTCTTTCTCAGGATAATTCAGTCAAAAACATTTGAAGCTGTCACAGGTCATCATTATGATTATATTTATTTTTATTATTTGAGCATCTTCCATCTTATAGTAATTCAAAATGTTAAATGCTCTGAATGTCCTGAAACGTGATCTGCCACTTCTGGACAGTAAACTTAGTAAGATGCAGTAAAATGTGAAATGCATTTTATCCTAAGCTTTTTGAAATTATTGGCAAGTTCACCAATGTGGTAAAAGTAAAATAAATATGTGAGCTTAAATTTGGGAATCATGTGGTCTCGGAAAAAAACTTTTGAATTCCTATCTCTATAATATCAATAATAACTGCTGAACATTCTTTCTTTAAAAAGTTTGGAACTGTATTATGTATCATACTGTATGTATTTTATATATACAAACACCATACTATTCTGTGTACAGCCTTCCTTTGCTCTCAGCCTCAGGTCTTCATGGTCCCAAGATGTTGTAAACTTTCCTTTCAGTTTCTGGTCCATGTTGAGATGCATCTCCTAACTTCTGCAGATCTGTCGGCAGCAGACGGACCACTGCATCCTCAGGTTTCTGTTTGTGACCGACAGCAGTGGAACTCACCTTCTGCCTCAGGGTCCAACGTGTTGAGCTTTCTGAGACACTTCTCTGCTCACCACAGTTGTTTCGTTGAGAAAACTGTGCCCTTTGCTTTTCTAAGGTCTCTGTCCGCATTGGAAATTCAGGAGTTATATTTAAAGATTTATGGACAACGTATGAAACAGATTTATAAAATAAAATCATGTTTGATTCCCATCTAAAATGTTAAAAGTGGTGAGTCAGGTTGCAAAAGTAAGATAGATCCATTGGAGACTGTTACCATACTGTGTAGAATCTTTGATTTATCAAGCAATAGTTACAACAGTTACTCATGATATTAAATGAAGCAAGTAAAGTTTTGAACAGGAAGCCAATGAGTTCAAAACGTATTCATGTTCTTACAAAACTAAATATGTTAAATGTGCTAATCTAAATCTCATCTATAAAAGCCTTAACCAAACTCCTGAGGTGCTCAGTGACCTGGTGGTTCCTCTCAGGAAGTTTTAAGGCTTTTGGTTATTTTATTTTAAATTTGTTTCATTTTAGTTAAATGAGGTGCAGACAACTCTTTATATCTGTTACCTGGGATGTTGTTCCCAGGATTTCTGAAAACAAATAATTCAATATTTTCTTTGCCTTTGCAGTCTTCACCTCATCCTCTCCTTCATGCGTTCACGAAGACCTGTTTAGTTTGTCCGTTCTGGGCTCCTGTAGAAACATGGCTGTGAAACATGAGTGACTCCAGGGAAGAACACCTGCTCCTAATGTAGAAACATATATTCATTTCAGGGTAATGGAAACACAATGATTCTTAATCGATTCCCCTTAATCCTACACCCTGGTATTTTATTATTATATTAGCTGAACGCACTGTTAGAAAACAAAACTCAGAAAGTGGAGAAAGAGAAAATCAAGTCAAGACTTAATTTTCCACTGTAGCTTCAGTCATTATTCAGTTTAGGGTTATGAGAGGACACAGTTAGGATGACAAAGAGAGCCAGCAGACCTGGGATCAGCTGCTTAACATGTGTGTTTGACTGCATTCAATAATAAACAGCCCAAATAAAAGAAGTAAAAGTAAAAATATGCAGCATTAAAGCTACTTCAACAAGAATTATTTAATCCAAACGTTACTAATGCACAATGTAGTAAATCCGGTAGTGCCCTCGTCTGGATATTTGAATGACCTTAAGTGACTGATCCTTCTCAGGCAAAGTTTTGGAAGGAAATTCAGGAGGAAAATGATTCTTGTTCTTCTCTCTAAGATTTTCCAAGGAATATTTTACCGTTATTCATCCATATGACTTAACCAAGTGTGGCAACAGGTTAGAACCAGTGCGGGGAATTTAATGCCCAGAGCAACAGGTGTGCTTTTTGTCAGCTCTATTACACAGTAATTTCATGAGCAATTACATCCCATTATGTTTAAGGCGCTGAGGCTGTTTGCGACCTAATAATAAAAAGATTTTGAGCTCGAGCGACATTCTGGTTTCATTACACTATTTACGGTTTTGAGTAAAACAGGAAATTAACATGTGGTTTTCTTGAAATCAAACATTTCAATAGTTTATTGCATCTGTAGGAAAATGCTCACAGTCCTCCAATGAGCAACAATACAAAGAAAAGAAGGATGGTGTAACACTGAAAGATAATAGAAAAAGAAATAAACTGCGGCTCGGCCACCCTCCTCTCCTCAGTCTGCTCTTCACTCTGTTTTTTCCAGTTCATTAAGTTATACAAAATAAAACCACAGCAACAGAACCAACACGAGATTCTTTTTGCTGTCTGTATCAAAGTAATTATAAAAATAAAAACCCCTTTAAACTCCAAATCTTTAAAACTTTGCAATCATGTCTTGAAATTCTACAGATCAAAGAGAGCAACCAGTCCAAGCGTGGAAGTGTTTATGTTCTGTATTGCACCCATTACAAACAAGCCTCTGTCCTCGGTTGTGTTCAACGCAACTATTTGTTCTGTGCAAATGTCGAGCGATGACACATCTATTGTATAAACTGGTGCATAGTCATGCTTGACATGTTCACAAGTAACATGCACAAACATAAATGTACAGTTAGAGTTAGCTCTTAACTAAAATCCATCGCGGATTAGAAACAATGACAGGAATATTCACACGACACAAACAAAGAAATACCACTGAAAACAGAAGGAAGACTTACATTAGATCTTTGAAAGATGAATCCCATCTATTAAAACTAGCTTTTCGATTATACTACACATTCAAATGATAGAAGGAAAGACATTCCCTCTCTGCTGAAAACCCAATTCTTTTTTTTGCTTTGTTGTCAGTGTACGCAGTTTGGACAGTACATCACAGGGACGAAGATAACAAGTATCTGTACAATCAGTCTAGGAAGCCTTTTGGAGGGAATCAAAGTTCCCGGGTACATTTACACATTAAGCAGAATATAGACAATACACTTCCAGACTAGAAAGACCATTCACTGTTGAATAGTGGACATTTCATACACAAAGTTCATGCTGTCAGATCCAACCATGGATTATATGAGATGTGTCATTGATATTGTACAGGCAATCTCTGCTCTGTGAACATGGGAACACATAATGGCAAGCATGTATTTCCCTTCGTCCTCTGGCTTTTGGTGTAACTGAACGTCATCAAAAAATCAGTGCTCGATTCTTAATCTCATTTTTACGTTTAAGATCAGAGCTACAGTCTGAGTAGAAAGTAGACCTCGGGCTCTGACGCAGAGTGAGAGGAGTTTGCATTCGGAAGAGAGTCATCTGTGTAGTAGCGATCTCCATAATGATCCCCATTTCCATAACGTAATGATGTGCAAGCTCCCTCAGGAAGTCCCCTGTCCTCCAGCTGATCCAGGTAGCCGACGATGTATGAACCGGTTGAGTGTCTGTTAGCTGGTGGATTCTGTGAAGCCGGTTTATTCCTAAACACCACCCCACCAATGCTAGTGGTACTATTGATTGCCACACCTGGCCGAGGCTTTACAGACTCTTGCTGTCTTTCCCGTGCACGGTTGTTGATGTGGCGCACTCGGCTCTGGCTCCGAGAAGACAGGCGACGGGTAAGGGGCGGAGGGGAGTCCTCTGTGTCCCTGGGAACCACAGGAGCTATACTTGTTGCCTGGGGCTGTGACTGTGGGGATATTGATTGGGATTGGGAATTTGCTTCAAAATGCAGCTGAGGAGACTGGGACCTCTCTCTGTCACTGTCATCCGCCTCCAAACTGACCAGCTTACGTAGCTGCTCTGTGAGTGGATCACTCGACTGCGATTGGAAAGTTGCGCCCCCCATGGTGCCCATTCTCCTCTGCTTCCTCATGTGTGGAGTGATGAAACTGCGACTAATAATGTGGTATTTGCTCTGGAAGTTGCATGATATGTCTTCTGAGGTCAGGTCTCCAAGGGACTTGGACTTGCATTGGCTGGGTGCTGTGGAGTCTATGGGAACAGACTGGGAACGACTTGATAAAGGCCTTGAATTTGAAACTCTGGTTTCAGGCTGCGACTGGTAACTGTTGACGGTAACATTTTGGGTCCATGACTGCAGAGTGTGCGGTTGTGTTTGACTTTGACAGTGTGGGTGAGAGTTTGGAGGAGCTGAGGACTCTGATGAGGGCTTGATGCAGTCATACTCCAGGTGGCTGTATATTGCATCGCAATCTGAAGAAGGAGTAGGTAGTCCTCTGTCTCTACAGATGTTTGTGGACGCAGCAGATTGGCCATGCAGGCTTTCAGATGAGGAGACACCATTCTGGAAACACCTCATTTGCTCCCTCTCCATCTGGTTGTACCCTGGGCTGTTTTGTCGAGGCCTGTTTAGGAGCTGGCTGCCACTGTAGCTCCTCTGTTGTTTATAGGAACTAATGAAGTCTCTGCTGTTGTCAGGGGCTGTAGAATTGCCCTGAGGAACGGAGTAGCCGTTCTGACACTGCTGACTAGCGTTGGAAGGTCTGGAATTGACAGGTCTGTGGAAGGTTGAAGGCTGGGAGTTGTTCTGGTGTTGGTGATGATCGGATAACTGATACGAAGGTTTATTGATTGGGGAGGGAGAGTGTGTAAATGCTCCATGAGGTGGATATGAGGGAAACTGTTGTTGAGGATCAGAATATGACAAAGGCTGTTTCTGTTGGGAGTAGTTGGGAATGGATCCGTGGTTTTGGTAGATAGCATGGCGTTTGGTTGGACTTGTGAGCCCCTCCCATTGGCTGCCATGTCTAGGTGAAGTCAGCATTATATCCAGTGGATCTTCGTCGACATTAGTTTCCACTTCTGCAAAAGCATTTCTTGCTGTGTCACGATGAAACTGGAAAGAGTCGTTTACGGGCGTGCTCATGTACCTTTGGGAGGTACCCCGTTCTATCTCAAGTACAGGGAAATCATTCACTTCCTCATATACTCTCTCCTCTGCCTCCTCAATGTTTTCACATCCACCCCGTTTCCTGTGCATATCCTCCCAAGCCACATGGTGCCCTTTCCCCAATCCCTGAACCACTTTTCCCGGAGAGGACCCCAAGCTGTTTAAAGACGTGTTCACCACAGCGTCTGCCTGAAAACGGACCGTCTGTTTCCTCAGGTTGTGCACTGTTGCAGGCAACAGCACCTCCTCGTCCAGGATGGTGTACACCTCCTCAAGCTCAGTGGTTTCTGGGCTGGAGAAGAGGACTGGAGTAGAAGTGTTTGTCTGAGAACTCGATGGAAGGATTTCGTGGTTTACATGATACGTTTTTTGAGCTACTTGTTGGGGACTTGTCAGGTGTTTCGAGTTAAGAGAGGCTGTGTTGGTCTTTAGAAGAGGCCTTAAATCTTGCAGCGCTTTTGGAGTGGTAGGCCTGAAGTTCGAGTGACGGTAAGGAGTGTGATCATGGGATGATGTTGTGAAATCATTTTGGTCAACGGTGCTTTCAAATTGACCAATCAGAGCAGAAATAGAGCCACATGTGTCTTGCTCATTGCCCAAGGACACAGCATCGATGAGTCTGGAGATGCTGTCATGCAAAGAGGTGGGACTCTTCAGATCACAGTCCATACCAACAGGAGAAAGAGGGGCCACAGAGGAAGGGGCAGAGGAGGAGGATGAGGAGACTGAAGGTGCAACAGTGAACGTTGTGCTGTTTGACGATGTTTCTAGTCCCATCTTGTTGTTCGTGGAAGATGAGAACAAAGAGTTTTTCTCTGTTCCTGCGGAGATGATCTTTGATTTGTTGATTTCATTGTCTTTTGATGGATAGTTGACATAGTCATCTTCCTTTCTTACGTCTCCTCTACCAATTACCAGATAAGAAGCCTCCGCTGATTGGTCAGATTCTTTATGTCTGCACGTCTTGGAAGGGGAAGCGATGCTTGGTTCGAAAGAAAGTGATGATTTGATGAGGTTAACAGAGGACGACCTGGGCCTGTTAAGCAGACAAGCTCCTGTGGACACAGAAAGAAAAAGATTAATAAAGACAGGCTTAGATACTACCATTTGAATGTTGAACACCAAGCAGACCAACGATTCAATTACAACAACTAACAGTCCAGCCAATACAAGGCAATCGCAGTACACAGACAGATGGATCACCAAATACAACTGTGAAGGGGAAGCTGGAAATGAGGCTGTGGAGGTTAAACAAAAGGAAGAATCCACGCTTGCGAACATCAGATTAGGAAAAAGATGGTCAAATGGGATTGGTTTGGTCAAATGGGATCAAATGGCACATCAATATATTTCTCAGACCACTGTCAAACAAAATACACTGGGTGGACGCAATACTGATATGTTTTCGAACGATGCAACCTTCAGACAATAGGTGTTTTAGATTACCTGCAGGACCATCCTAGTCAGTTCTCTACCATAAAGAAGCACAACAAATGAAGATGGGACAGAAAGAGCATGTTAAGGCATCATGGAGAGAAGTCTGTTGTGTCAGTTCACGTGGTTAATGTACAAGAGTTTTAGGCCCTGTTCAGACCTGGTTTTAACATCTGTCCTCGGAGATCTGATCAGTGGACGTTGTTCATCTGTTCACACCAGCACATGTGTCTCCTGTGATCAGATCTCACTTCCTCACTCTATATGCAAATAATCATGTACACCATGCGTTCACGATGACCAAATAATGTTTGCCAATGCGTCCGATGATAATATTTGTTTGTGTTTATTCAGATTGCGGATTCAGGAGATGCTGAGATAATTGATGAACTGTTTGCAGATCTAAAGTCATTCATCATGTGGTGGTCAGTGTTGATATTGTGGCATTGGCAACAAACAAATCAACGTATGGCCACTGAGAAACGTAAAAATACATTTGACTCATTGTGAAACTGTAGCAGGTGAGAGACGTCAGCTGAGTAGGGGGTCCTTCATAGAGAATCTGGCAACATGTGTCCCAAACCACCTCTGAATGTCTAAGTTATCAGATCCCTCAGGACAGATGTTAATAATCAGGTCTGAACAAGGTCTTAGAAAGTTGTAGCAGGATAAGTAAAGCAAAGAAGAGAAACATTAACACGTAATATCTGACATTAATCAGTGTTCAAAGCAATTCAAAGACAAAACTTTGCTGTACGACTTTACAACTTCAAGCATTGCATTAAAAAAAAGTAGCCCTTCGTCATTGTCATTTATAGAAATTACTTGGATTACACAGCAAAAATATTCCACAGCCAAAAGTCACTCTGCAATTAATGCCGCAGACTGCTGGGGCTTGGTTCATGCTAGTGTTAGATAAAGAGCTCAGAATCTTATTTATAACTAATAACTTGATGTAAGTTGGGTGTCATATGCAAATTATTTATATTATATATATATTATAATATTTCAAATTATATTTGTAATTCTTTGACTAGAATGAGTGGAAATTACCCACCTAAGATAGTGTCTGCACTCATATCGTGCTGTTCCTTGTCTTGGGAGCAGAGGGACAGTTGCCCTTGCAGGAGCCTTTCTAAGGGCATGGAAATCGGCCTGTGGATGAGCGGGGGTCTGGGTTGGAGACGCTTCTCCACCCCTCCCTCCTTCCCTGACACGCCCTCTCCTCCGATCCCTGCGCCCAGGCCATTCTTATGCTCCGATATTGATGCCACAGACTCTGATAGCAACATCTTTGTCTTCTTCCGTCCCTTCGCCGGGGCACTGGCCGTGCGCCGCAGGAGGTGATCGCTGAGGGAGCGTTTGCGAAGGCCGCCAGAGGTTGTATCCACGGAGGACTTGGAAGAGCGGCTAAACAAACCCCGGATACCTCGCAGCTGATGACCCTGAGGGCAGGAGAAGCAGAGGGTGAATAAAATAAGAGAAAATAATTTTGCTATCCACCATGGTGCACTTCTTAACTCAACTTTTTACACATCACAGTTTAAAGTTAAAGGGTTACTTTTCATTAGCAATGAAAAGATACAGCTTGTATAACTTAGTTCACACCAAATCAAACAATGGCATGCTTTTACATGCATTACCTTTAGATGGCAACCTTCCTCCTCACATTATCAAAACACACACCACACATGAGGCTGTTGAGGATGCTGCATGCTTATGTTGTAAATTATTCCATCTTTGTTGATGAGAAAATGAAAATTGTGGATAAAAACTAAAAAGCAAACTGTATGACTCAGTGGTTTAATGTCACGCACAAACAAGTCACGGCTGACAGCTTCGCGTCATGCATTACTGTTTCATGCAGCACCACACACAGAGCCCACAGGGCACCAGGATACCTTGTTAGATCCTAGAAAGTGCATTATGGTAAAGCTGGGGTTCAGGACTAGAGGGCTCCACTAGAGAAACAAAGGATTGAAGGAGGGTATGCTTCAGTGATGGGTGTGTTGAGAGAAACAAGTTTTCTTCTGTTTAACTTTGAAATATCAGCGGGGGAGGGGGGGGCAACAATATCACCAGGAATGTGCAGCACTTACCTTCCCATAGACATCATGCACTGACACATGCACAAAGATGGACGCCTCGGTCAGCCCCTCCAAGTAAACATGTCTGTAACCTGTTGTTGGACATGGAGGGAGAAAGCGTTGAAGCAAGAGAGTGAGTAGTAGAACCATATTGGCTGTCGTCACACTGGTGATTGTGTAGTATTTGCCTGAGGGGGGGGGGCATCAGGAGTTCAGGGACAACAAAAAGAAGAACCTGCCGAGCCACAGGTCTTTTACCAATCAAACCAAACAAATCATGGTTCACTAGATACAAGATAATGAGCCCCATAGCAATAACATGGCCTAAGCCACGAGGGAAATTGTGTTTTTAAGCGTGTGTGTGTGTGTGTGTGTTAGCGAATCTGTCTATTTGTGTTAAATAGCAGAAGAGAAATGGATTCTAACTGCCAGTGACAAACTGTGTCCTCTCCTCTGTTCATGTCATTCACGCAGGAAAGTTTCTATTATTCAGATAAAGCTCAGGAATTTTGCACATACCAGGCATCAGGCTGGTGAAGGCAACAGTCCGTTGACCAATAAAATCTCGTCCAATGGGGTCGTGGTCCCAGACGAGGAAACGCACCAAAGTCACTTCCGCCATGTGAAGCGTGAAGGACAGAGTCTCCTCCCATACTGGGTTAAAACCTGAGGAAAATACACACATATATACACAACTCAGTTTGATTAGGACCTGTCACATCTTCAATGCCTCATTCAAACAGAAATGTACTGCACCTCCCGCAAGATATTCAAAATAGAGCGAAAGATGGATGTGGAAGAAGTGACGTGTCAAATGTTGTATTTCATGGATCGATGACCGGCACAGTAATCTTATAATAACGTTGAGCTCCCAGGGCTCCATAACCTTTCCCAGAGAAAAGGAGGGGCTTTCCCCCCCTCCTCATTCCGGATGCCCTCATCTGTGGAGACATGTTGGGGGGTGACACCAGCAGACCCCTCCCTTCAACTTCCTTTAAGCCTCTAATTAGTTAATCTGACACTCAAGAGTAAAAATGCTCCACAGCCCAAAGTAAAATACAGCATCTGTGGCCGTTGTATTGTTTCATCTCTGAGAAACAATACAATACAATACTCTGGGCTCAAACCCTCAGTCATCACAGAGCTGAGGCTACTACAGCTTCTGCTTTGGTTTGTGTGCCACACATGTATAGAAATAATATAGAAAATGCAAGGATACAGTCAACACTGGAAGGTTTTACAATCCTAGAATTGAATTAGATGGCAGCACTATACCTACATAATGTATACAGGTGAAAAGCCTGGAACATAGTTTCATGTAGGAGCTATATATTATGAAAAACCACTAAGGAGGCTGAAAATGGACAAATCAGACAACATACTTCTTTGAATTTAAACCGCTTTTATCAGTTTTCCAATGCGCCCGTTGACATGTTTGATCATTCTTCAGTGGTTGTGATATTGTGTTATTGTTTAAGTCTAAGATCTGCGTGTGTCTCACCATTGTCATCCACAACTCGTGTCTGTTCCTTGCAGCAGTCGACTGGAAGCCCAATGATCTCCACTTCCACAAATGGATCGATAATCTGATGCAGGAGAAAAGGCAATAAAATCAATTGGTTATTATGTTCTATCACAGCTGCGGGTAGACAAGTGTGATATTGCGTGCACGCGTGTGCATTTGTGTGTGATGCGAGAGGGAGAAAGACAGATGGCGAGTGAAATGAAACAGGGGTTTTGTGCCTTGGCGTGTTTTTACCTCTCCACGGTCCCCCAGCATGGAGTCTGGTGGCTTGGGCAACTGCTGTCCACTAATGATCTTGAGAATGAGCTGCTTCTTGGGGTAAGCTGGAAGTGGGTCGTCACAGAATGGGTTGAAGGAGCCTGGAGGGAAGGAACGACAGCAGAGCAAGAACTTTGATTTATGTCATGGCTCAAGCCAGAAAATCCAAAGCTCTCAGAAATAAGAAATATTCTTATTTCAATAAGAAATATTCTCATTTCTGAGACTGGTTACATTGTGTTGTGTGGCTGCAGTTGGGATCACATCCACTGGAAGGCACGGCTTGTATGTTCTCAATAAGCATTGCATCATTACAAGCTCCACTGTAAACTACGTGTGCAGCAAGGCCATGAAAATCAACCACCCGTGTGATTTGCTGTGTAGCTAACTCAGTAGGTGAATAGCTGTTTTAATAACATTGCTGCATGTGGTGTAAAAAATGGGGAAATTCTAGTGGAGATCCGAAAGAGAGCGAAGAGCAAAAACAAGATGAACAAGTCATCACTTATTTCTATTCCCTGAAACTGTCTCGCTTTAATTCTTACTGAAAATACAATTTATATGCAATGGAGCAAGCAGATACAGTATATACTGTGTGTGGGATATTTTTCCAATATTGTTTTACTATTGGGAATCAAGAGATTAAGAGATGGATCATTGATTTTGTTTGTTTTTCTGATATATAATATAATATAATAACAATCATGTGTTAAATTCTGTATTAATCATCAACCTTTCGTGTCTTAGAACATTATCTGTCTTTCTCATGCTACGTTTACATTTAAAATCCTCCTATCACATGTATATATATTTCTGTGGTGAACACATGCAAGTTAACAATCCAACACTAAACTCAAAGCAATGGCTTGGACCCAGTCTGACTGTTGTGGTACCTTTGCACATGGGGGGGGGCTTCAGGACGTAGCCACTGCCTCCATTCACCATGAACTTGGCCCTGTTGAGCTGCATCATCCTGCCCTCCGTCTGGTAGTTCAGAGCGACTGGAGGAGAGAGGATGAGGGAGACCTTTAAATCAACTGTCACTCAACCTCTGACCACATACACTCTGTCATCTATTGATTGATCAGTTGATTCACTTTATTCACTGATTAAATTGTTATCTAGAAATCGGTGTAGAATACATTAACTGTGAAAATCTTCTGGGGGCTGCTCGATTGAGTCTGGCAGAAATCACAAATCATATGAGGAGACCGATTTATCATTCTATGATTGTTTTGGGATGTGTTTTTGTATTTATCACATGCTCCTCTTTGTTTTATTTATTCTTTGTTTTATTCATTAAGTCTGTTTGTTTTTACAACCTTGAAACCTTAGTTGGGAAAAACAGAGACGATGAGGAAAACACCTCCTCGGTATCAGTTTCTGTTTTTGTTCACCTGAGACAGTCATAGAACAGAAAAATAATTGATTTCCCTGGAAGAGATTAATTAGAAGTTGGAATCATGATGCTGTTCATTTACACACAAATTCAAATAATTCGTTTTTATAAATTTTTATTAATGGTCTTTATTCATTATTTATTTATCTATTATTATTATTCATTTATCTAGGTTCCGGCCTTTTCCATAAAGTAAACCTACAAATGAACTTGCAGGCTCTCAGTTACACACATCATGCAGTCACTTACAGTGCACACACACACACCTTAAACAGCTGAGTGGATTCGTAATGTGTATTTTAATGGATATGACTTCACTATTAGTGTCTGCACATATGTCCACTAACTAACTACACAGGATGACGAGTGTCAATAAGGTGTGTGGTGTTCAGGTCACAGATGAGGTCTGTTGTCGTGTCTTGTTCAGAGTCAGTTCCTGTGTGACGACAGGTACGCAGCTAAAGGGAAGTCACCTGGTGTTTCCATTAACAGACAACCTCCAGACAGGTCAGAAGCTCGGAGCAACAGACAGAAGTCTTACCCAGCTGACAGCCCACGTTCCAGTAGAACTGCGGGTTGAAATTGGACGAGTCGATGCGATAGGCCGAGGGATAAATCCGTGACAGCTGCCTCTGGTTGAAAGCCAGGAACTGTTCGGTTTTGTGATTGACCAGAGACTGAGCTCTGGTCTCGCTGAATGACAGGACGTCACCTGGAGTACCTGAGGAGGAACGATGGACGGGCGTGAGATAACGTCTTCAGGGTGAAGATTGCAACATGTTTATTACTTGGTGGAAAGATGAGGTATGGTGTCAGGGAAGAACCTTTATACAGGATTTTAACATTGCAAGATAGGGCCTTTTGAAATTGTTCTTGATTTCTCACAGAATAATTTAATGATCTTGATAAAAAAATAAAAACAGGCGTAACATTTCTGTGTGTGCAATTATATCTGTGTGCAGATCCAAATATAAATCCGGATCTAGTGATTTTAAATGATTTTTAATTAGTTGGGCCATTCTACTTTGCTTGTGTGTGTTCAGGTGACATAGCTTTGTTGATTCACCGTCATTGAGGCACTCCTGTGAGGCGACGGAGTTGGTGAACACCACCAGGTTCGACAGATCTCTGCTCAGTTTCATCGTCTTCCTCTTCCTTCCACCCCTAACACAATTGGAAGAGAAGGCAGAGGAGAGCGGGTTAAGGTCATGTAAAGATAAATGAGACACGTGAAGCAAAAAGGACATAAAGTAAGACATGCACTCGCTCATCTACCCACTTAGGTATTTACTGGGGCCAAAACATAGCGGGCAAGAGAGGACTGTCCATCAGAGAGGCAGCTTGCAAACCGCAGGAAAGAGCATCAAAGACGAAAAGCTTAATAGAGACCCGAGCTCATGCAGTGCAGCAGGACTCGCACACACATTCACGTTCGCGCACTCCACACATACAGTCTTGCACAAACACAGTCACGTAGCCGCTCAGGCATCCTCACAGGAATCTGTATTGTGACAGATCCTGAGGACACGCATATATAAATATGCAACCAGGAGCAGTGACTGGGATAACAAAGAGAGACAAAGCCCTTCTACACCGAGCGACTGAGGGAGGAAAACACAACTGAATTTCCATATGTCTTGGCCAATGCTCACTCACAAGGAAAAAGGGAAACAGAGACGGAGGTAGACAAAGAATGGATGTAAAAGAGAATTTGGGCCGTGTTCAAGCTGCAGATGAACACTTTATTTCTTTTAATTATAAAATCCACAATGAGGCTTCAGGGAAGATGAGGGGCCGCATAAGTGCAAATGTTCAATGGGATAGTTGAGTGGATGAAATGCAGAAAAATAAAAAAGTGGCATAAGGCAATGGTGTTTTGAAGTACAGTATATTTTATACTACGGTATGTTTCTACGACCCTATATTTCAAAATGAAATACTGTGCTTTAACTTGACTGCATTTATATGACAGCTACTTACAACCCTTTGTGGAGATTAAGAGAAAAACATATGAGCGGTTTTATGATGTGGGTTCTTGTGACAGATAGCTAAACGTATATATATAAAACAGTCTGAATGATGTCCACCCACACCCACAACAGCAATTAGTCTGGTTTGCATGTTAAAATCAGTCATGTGGCTCTATAGTAATGATCTAAGAGCACGGAGCAAGTGCATTTAAATGTCCAAATTCATTTGTGTTCATTTAACTCTGGAAAACAGTTGCTGAGCCTCAAAAGGGTAAAACTCAATGAATCATAGTTGTGTTATGTTTGAGTCAGAGTGTTGTTTTCTTTAAAAGCCAGATGTGCTTGCACCTTGGTGGATTATAATAAGCAGAGTGTATGCCAGTGTCCACCTGCCTATTATCATTATCTTAATAATTGAAAATAACAGTGTAATACTCTGCCACTGACTTCAGACCAGGTTTTCGTTGGTAAATGTGCCAACAATGCACCTGACCACGGCTCGGTCTCAACAGGTCTCAACATGTTGTTCTAAATGCAACTTCAATGCTCACTACAATTAAATACTATCCCTAAGTGTCATTAAAGTGGAGTATTGATACCTTTACTATACTATATACTCTTACTTTTTACCAGTGGTTACAGAAGAACAACACAGCAGGGTTTAGGAAGTAAAAAGAAAAGAAAACGTAACAAAAGAACTGCTGCGGTGGGATAAAATGTCCGTCTTTGACCATATTCTACATGATGAACTCAGCCTTGAGTCACTGGAGCTGCGTGATGACACCACATGTGATTTCTTTTGTTGTGGCCTCTATTTCGCTCACCCCAGGAGCTCAGGTTTGGGGTATATTGGATTTCATGTATGTAGAATTTGAGTTCAGTGAACTGTTATAATAATTTTTTTGTAATGATAGTGCAGGAAGGCATAAGACAGGGATGAATCCAAACCCCTCAGGATCCCCTCCCTCTTCAGTGGAGGCTCCAAACGTGAAGTCCATCATTCTTTCCGTCACACAAACATCAAGGATTGCAAGAGAAGCTGTAATGGCTGCACGGCACAACTGATGCCTTGGATTGTTTAATGCTTCCAGCGACTCAGCAACTATCAAACCCTATATTTGTCAGTGATTGTCAGTGTTGTGGTGAAGCACGATAAGGTCACCTGTTGAACTGTCCTCCAGCCTCCCTCCCAGACGTCTCCTGGACGTCCTCCTCCTTCTCCACGGTTTGGCATGACAGCCTGGATTTGGAGTGCCTCTGGAAAATGTACACACACAATTTAATTGTTTTAATTACAACTATAATTTGCTTACTGTTTGGAGAATTTTCTCTATCCTTCCAGTTTAAATTCTGACACATGAAACCACCTACACACAAACGCAGTATATGAGATCACCACAGGGCACCGACTGGTGGAGGTATGTGTTTAGCAACGTACGAGTATATAGTGTATATAGTATAATTATAGAGTGAGTGTTGGTGAAGTGTGTGAGCTCCTGAGAGAAGCAGCACCTCTATTAGAGCTGAAGTGGACTTGAGAAGAGAATGAGGGTCGCAGTAATTGCAGGGGTTTAGGCAGCTTGCCAACCGATTACAAGCACCCATGCATATAAATATATATATATATATATATATATATATATATATACACACACGTGTGGGAGGATGCAGGATATGCAGAAAGGATGCACCATCACCAGCTTCCTGAGGGACAAACACATCCCTCAGAGAGGATCTACATCAAGACTGTATACATTCTTGGACCTGCATGTTTAATTCTCTGATATGAATAATGCATACATTCACTGCATTCAGCTGCTGTGTGGAATTTAAAGATAAAGTGTGGCGGATTTAATTGAGGTACCTACCACACGCTGAAGATAGGTCGACAAAAGGTTGCATTTTAAGTGTGATTTGAAAAAGGAGCCAATATGTCAATATTTTACTTATTTATAAACAGCTATGTGAGGAAATAATATTATAATGTTGTGTCAAAGACTTCACTTTGTACAGTGTGGCAGAGATATCTATCGGAGTTGAGGACCAGGCACTCCCACAGTGCACCACTATGTACCTCAAGAGGTGAAAGTGAGTCACTGTCCATCTCAGTCCAGAATGAGAAGATGTAGTAACTGTCAATAGGCTAAAAACCAACAAGCCAACTCCTCCCCCATGTCCCTCACCTTCTTATGGCTCGTCTTCTACTCCTACCGCCACTACATCCTCCCTGTCAGTGGGCAGACAGTCTAACAATAACCAACAATAAACTCTCTGCCAGTTACATAATCAGATTGCAAGGAGAACCGGTCTGGAACAAATGATTCCCCCATCCACGAAGATTTGGCAAAATGTCAACAACTGCTTAATGGTGAGGTTAGACTTGTTCGAGCTCACTTTAGCTAAATGTGAGGATAAAGGCTGGAAGTTGGTTGAGTGGTCAGTAAGCCCAGTCCTGGACAGGAACACTGTTAAGCGTATCACAAATAACAGACACGACAACAAAGAAGCTTCCAACCGGGATTTGTCACAGTAAACCCTGCCTCCATTCAAAACACGTGGTCCAGACATAAGTGGACCTCAGCAAAACTAGTAAGAGACACGATGCACCATCAGGTTTCACCGGGGTGCTGACTTTCACCTGTCGGTGTTGACTCTACCAAGGAAGTTATGTTTTCATTTTCACTTCATTTTTTTAATCTTATGTCTGTCTTATTGGCACGTTGTCAATCACTAGGTGAAGCACTGTGAACTGCACTAACCTGCATGAAAGGTGCTATGTAAATAAAGTTTGACTGATCCGTTTTGATTACCGTTTGTCTGTTTGACTGTTGGAAGGATGAAGCTAAAACGAATGATCTGACTTTCTTGGTGGAAGGATGGGACACGGGCCATGTAAGAACCCGTTAATGTTGAGCATGGATCCAGACAACTTTCTTTAACTTTGCAGGATCTGGCATTTATTTTTGTTTTTTGGATCATAATGGGGGAAAAAATCAGGCATATTTAGGGAACTGATATGTATGAGCGTGCAATTTGGTCAGACTTGGTTGAATTTAATGGGACTGTTGGGCTTTGGCGGACACATTCTAGTTTAGTGCCATTGTCATTCCCATTTCTTGGGTTTCCAGCAGCTTTGGCTCTGCCGAACCTTTTCAGCGTCTGTTAGTCTCATTGACAATGTTAAAATGATGGCAAAGGCTGGTGAATGAATCCCGAGAATCAGGGATTTCTCCAATTAAGTGACGGTTTAACAAAGTCTGAAAGACACCATTGGTGGTTTGAGGCCGGTTTGGAGTCTTAAGTACATAAAATGAAGAAGAAGAAGTTGGATACTGTTCAATCAACGTGTCTAAAAAGGAAGCTTGCAAAAGTTTAGTAGTAGAGAAGTGAAATGTTTCATTGCCACGTCACCTAAAAGTGAACTAACCTGATTTTGCTATTCGAGAATCCACACAAATAGATCAAGAATCAGGCAAGAAAAAAAAGAGCTATCTTTGTTGCGGTGCTGCTTACCTTCTGTTTGAGAGTCGTGATGAAGGATCTGCTTTGGGATTTCTTCAGAACCCCTCTGGAGCTCTGGAGAAGAGGAGAACACAAAAAAAGAGAGTCGAGCGTGTGCATGTGTGTGGTTGTTTACATTCAAGTGTGTGGATTATCTGGTGTGAATCTAATAACAGCCACATTGGAACTAAGTGAGTCACTTAAACCCTTAAGCTCAATAGCTGGAAGGGCAGCAACAGGCATCATCCAATAAAGCAGAGCACAGCTGAAGAGGAGAGTGGGTGAGAAATATGGGAGAAAGAGAGAGAAACTGAAAAAAGACAAATTACAGTAAGGACAGGGACAGAAAAAGCCTTAGCGACAGGATGAAGTGAAGGGTATCACCAACAAGGCAGGAGCAGAATAAAGAGAATAGGAAAACCCCGATGCACAAAACCCACGACATTAAAATGGCTGTCAGGAAACTGAAGCTGCTAAAAATAGCACAAGAGGCAAGCAGGGAAATTAAATATTAAGTAACACTGCAGACATTTTGTTTCTCCTCACTTTCAGTCTGTTTTGACAAGGTTTGGATGAACCACCAACCATGTACGAAAAGTCACGGCCCATCCAGAGTGGCCTGAGGAGCTGCTGCTTGTTTGTGCTTTTCCATCTGCTCTCTGGGTTTGACCTATGAGTGCTGCAGCAACAACTCTACTCTACTCCTTGATTTTCTGCTTCTCCCTTCCGTGACTAATACTGTGGCCTAGTTTCACGCTCCCTCTCTTCTCTTTCTTCTCTCCGTCTGTTGAAGTATTACTATGCTCCATAGGCAGTACTACACGGCGCCTCGGGGCTGTACCTGCCGCAGGTTTTTCTGGAGGCCCTGGTGCGTGGCGCGCAGCAGGGCTCGGATGCTGAAGCTGTCGCTGTCTTCCTTGTCTCCGATGCGAGACTCCTTCAGCAGGGAGTCCAGTTTCTTTCTGATGTGAGACTCCACCTGGTGGTGACCATTTCCCTGTGTGAAAGGAGAGGAAAGTCAGACATGTCTATTGAGAGGAGATGATGAAGAGTAACAACATATAGAGAGAAATTAACATTTTTTAAAAGGTGCCAAAAAAAGCACATTTTAAACTCTTAACACCTTGAAACATTTGGGGTTTTACCATCAGAATTCTTTTTTTACTCTTTACTAAATGTTAGAAATACATTGTTTAAACTTTGCTCAAAGACAGAGTTAGAATTTAAAACATTAAAACTACAAAAACACATAAGCTGTGTGCAGCGTCGCTGGTTAGCATTTGATTAAATGAATAGTTTGACGTTTTAACAGACTCTCTTGCTCGGTATTCGGTTAAAAGTTCGGCAAAACTTTCTGCTGGCCTGCTAAAATCACCCAAAACCCTGTACAACAGATACTCAGTACTCTATAGTGAGATGTAGATATTAATATGTTAGACACATATTAATCTTCATCACTTGCACCATTACTTTCAGATGTAAAGTTACACACTAACATGCTTCTATCTCAAAAGTGCTACAGCAATAACTACCCTTTCCTAAAGGTCTGACAATCAGCTTCCCCTTGTGTAAAAATCTGTCTCCTTCTAAATGAGGAAAGGGTGAGTTTGTCAGGGAGTTATAATCAGCTCAGGATGTATGTTGCAATAAAATAAAATAAACTCAGGGGTGTAAAAATTGAATCCTGTAGATGAAGAACATTTTTGCTAATAGAGGAAAAAGCACATCACATACAGAAAGAGAGAACATTTCACACTTTTTTTTTTCCACAGCCAAATAAGTGGTGACTGCTGTGAAAACATGCTGCTTTAATGAGCTCAATACAAAACCTCTCATTAGTGAAAAACCTGCCACCACCCCTTTAAAATGGCGATGATCATCCAACGTGGCATCTGCACCCTCATGCTTCCAGCTAAATGTGGGAGAACGATGCCATTTTCGATTACACAGCTGAACAGAGTGTTTTCCTGCTTAAATGTGATGAGGGTGATCTGGCACTACTGTACGCGAGGCAAAAACCACAAAGGAGTAAAAATAACGATAAAAGAAATGGCACTTGGAAAGTTGATCTGCAGCATGTGGCGATGATGTGCTCGGACATTTTTACATATCGCTCTGATTTCTTTTAAAAACAACTTCAAATTCTTCTACACTTGCACTGACGTCATTTTTGTACTTGCATCGTTAAGCATTGATTATTCCAAAACATTAAAGACATTGATGTTCAATAAAACAAGCACCGACATTACCACCCAATTACTGAAGTCATTATGTTGAATAGAACAATGTCGTTAAGATCCCATTATCCACCCTCTGTTTGTGGCGCATGTATGGGGAGGAACGAGCGTGAGCCTCTTTTCTCCCTTTTTTCTTGCTGCCTTATTCGTTTCAATAAACAGATTAATTAGCACCTGAAAGAACTGACTTTTTCCTGGGTTTTCATTGAATGTGAGAGCACAAATGTCTGAGTCAGTTGCACCGGATATTTTCTGGAACTTTTCCTGCCAGCCCCCAAGTAAACTCTCCAGAAAACGTCCAAGTAAGCCCACGTGAGAATACAGCAGGATATTGTCCCGAAAATATACTGTGAGCGAGTGGGCGAGTTTTAGAAATGAGACAGAAACAACACTCAAAGAATAGGAACATCTCAGGATGAAAAAGAGGCGCCGTAAACATAGAAGATGCAGACAAAGACATCAGCCTAGAAAGACAACGAGATTCGAGGCCTCCTGCATGCTCTACCCTGACGCTTGTTCCGGACATTTTCCAGAGTTCCTGTCTGAAAACGGCTATGGCCACACAAAAGAAAGTTGCCCCGACAGAGACAAATAGAAGTTCCAGAAAAAATCAAAGTCTCTTTTATATCTTTATATTCAATATTTGGCAGAGAAAGACGAACACGTACGGAAATCGAGGAAGTACGACTTGAACAATGTGAGTGAATGTGTCAGTGTGGAGGTGGTAATTAAAGCAGTCATGCATGTTTGTGTGCACGTGATATTTGTGTCTACAATCCGCTCTTACATTGCTGTTCTTGAGCTTGAAGTCGTCCTCAATTTCATCAGCGCTGTCATCATCAGATACTTCCCCTTCCTCTGCGTCGGCAGACAGATAGGAAGGCAGACGCTTTCCCTGGAAGGAGAGAAGACAGACAAATAAATGGGAGGAGAGCAACAAACACGCAATTGACACATGCAACACAACCCCTGAATACACAAGGATGCCCACACAGGTCGCACCTCAGTCCGAGAACCCAATAGCAAAAATTAAATAGCTTTCACTCAGACAATCACAAAACAAAAAACACAAACACACTTTATCGTAACCTCTTCCTTCATGGGCCTCCTTTACCAGTATTTACAGGCATGACTGGAATCCATTACTGCCACATTTAGGTACACAAGAGGGCACAAGACACACACACAGAATACACAATCAGCAGCAGATTCTCCGAGAAGCTCCCTGGGCAGCTCTTTCAGCCGAGTGGAAGCCCATTAGTGAGCCGTTCTGAAGGTGTGAGTGGGCGTCAAGATTTTCTCAGCTTCTTCTTCTTCTTCTTCTTCAAAAAAAAAATCAGTAACAGGCTCAGAGCTTCCTGCAGTCAATTGAGTCTTTCACTGGCTGACATCACCACCCTCGCTTCCACTGCCGCCACGAGCAGTCGTCCCCCTCATCCCTCTCGCTGTGTCTGTTAAAGACCCTTCCACCCTTTCTCCGCTGCCTTGTGACTCTCTGTTCTCTCGCTCGGCAGAGGTGGAGGGCTCTCGAACAAGGGCTGCGAGGGGGAGGATTAGGATGGAGGGAAACTCTTAGAGAGGAGTAAAGGGCTTTAAAGAAAATCAATGATGCTCTTTCACTTTTACAGACATCTGGCCGGGGAGGGACAAAGCCAGAGCTCCTCTTCTCTGGGAAAGCTTTCTTCACGTAAAAAAAAAGATAATAAATCAATTTTATCTGGTTCTAATAAAAGACAATAAATGCTGAGAGCCTTTGCTCATCCGCCTGCTCTCTCCTCCTGTCTCTCACGGTTTCTTTGTGTTAATAGCTGCTCTTGAGCTGGCGGATGAGGATCAGCTGGTCTGAGGCCGTCAAAAAGTGAACTGATGTTTGAGAATAAAAGGGACACATGTTGGGTTTTCATTCATTTTGAGGTTGACCATATCAACTGTTCAGCTTGCTGAAGAGATTTAGCAATTTAGAGTATTTGTTCTTTTTGTAGCTAGCACATTTTCCTGCACTATGGCTAGCAGCTATTTGGCATGGCTATCATCATTAACATTACAGTGATGATATCCAAGGGGTTCCGACTAAAATTTGGGTTTGGTTCTGGTTCAGTCACACTGTTGGTCTATCTACTTGATATTTTACATTGCATATAAAGGAAAACAAATAATCATGCGAGTAGGGGGCAGGGTCACACAAACCGCATCTGACAGCATAGACTGTACATAAAGATGGACGACACCCTAAAAGTGAAGCCAAAGCATGTTGATTGCCTCCTGGTGGCTGGCTGCAGTATAGATCATGCACCAGGTCTCCCCCATGTTAGTAGATAGGACATGGGCAAAACTAAAAAGTCAATGTTTCTCAAAGATGATTTCTGTTATTGTCCCACTGATGTATGTTCAAGTAAGTTCGGTTTGGTTATTTAATGTTAAAAAAAACGGGTGAAACATGATGGTAGACGCTACAGGAGCTGCACAGAGTTCAGCTCCAAATGCGCAAAATGGCAGCATTTGTATCTTTGATATTTCAGCTAGACAGTAAGAAAAGTGAAGACGCATCATCCATCTTTATATGTCCATCATTCGGACGCCTTCAGACATGAAACATGTGGCCCGAGCTGCCATCTCTTACCATGCTGTGCTTTGAAGCATCTGGACTGTGTAAAAATAAGGTAACTACAGCATTTCTGTTTTAACAGCACCTTGGTGGGAAGGTGAGAGATGTGCTCACACTGTTTGTGTCTCTGAATTGCGTAATAGTGCGGAAAGGCTTTAAAAAATTTTGCGTGTCCACCCTGGTGTCATGTTATATTACAGCAGATCGGAGCTGTAGTGATCTCACTTTTATAAACGTGAGGATGTCTTAATGGTTTTAGCCGGAAGGAAGTCACCTGGACCAAAAACAACTGAGAGGCTCCGCTCACAACACATTGTGGGTGTGACTTAATTGTCATGCTCAGGAAACCATTACTCCACTATGTCTTTACATAAAAAATAGTTGTTGGGTGTTATATAAATTTTTTAAATCTCGTATACATAACCTTTAAGTGTGCCAGGGGGACTGTGAGGACTGAATATATGTGATGCATTAATTTTAATGATAAAACTGCATAATTTATTAATCATTGTGCCTGTTGCCTGTTCTATAGTAATTCTTTGTTAGTTTTGGTTTAATGAGGGATTTAGAAGGTAAAGTATTCATTGCGAAAAAAACAGTGTGTATTTGTATTGAATTTCAACAAACATCAGTTAATTATACTTAACTGCAGAAGGTTTAGACTAATAGCACATTGAGATGAATCCTCTGACTGTGTCATAATGACGGTTGTGTCTGTTAGTTTTGGGGGGTTTTTATGCGTGAGTTTCAAAGGAAGCTGCCGCTCTGTCATCATATGTAACTTTCTTGCCCTTCTCATATGAGTAATACAACGACCTAGTTTTATCCTCCGTATCTCCTCTTCCTTCCCTCCATCTGTCAATGGGCACTAATTATCTACCTCTCTGTGCCTTTTCTACCCCCCATCCTAAGTAAACTTGTATGAATAAAATATATTGAGATATGGTGCTCACTTTTCATTGCTGTTATACAGGAAATCTAAAGGTGTGACGCATCCCTTGCTTCATAACCAACTGGGCATATTATGATGTAGCAATTTGATCAAATATTTATATTTGCCATTTGCTTGTGTATGACACATTTACTGTCAGCCCCCCCCATCCATCCATCTCTCTACTGAGTTGTTCTTACTTTGATGAGTATCTTGCCCTGCAGGCTGAGAGGACTGGGTAATGTTTTGGAGTCTCTGCTCAGCGCGTCTCCCACGTCGAGTTTGTCTCCGAAGATTTCTCGCAGGTACTGAGCAATTTTCTTCTGCTGATGGATGCTACAGTGGTTCTCTATGGACAGAATCACCGGGTACCTGAGGAAAGAGAAACACATGGATTCATACTCATTAAATAAAACATGTTAGGACATGAAAGCTCCCTAAAAAGTAATGCCAAAGCGCCTTGATCGCCCCCTGGTGGCTGGCTGAAGTATAGATTATAACCCCTCCCCCTACTCCATGTTAGCAGAACCAGTCAAAGTAGATATCCGATAAATTTTTTATATGTTTCCTCTCAAACTGATGTATGTTCAAGTGCTCCATCCCCCGATCACAGACTCTGGCTCCAAATGTCCTAGATGGCAGCGTCCGTATCTGTGATATTTCTGGACAGCGGGAGCAAGTGGAGACACATCGCCCATCTTTATAGATCTTTATCCATCTTAAGCTGCACTCAAAACCGTCTCATGCCGATGGTCATGAGCCAATAGACTGAAGTGAGATACCAGAGTGGATCACATTTCACTTCCTTTTCTCACCTCTAACCAAACAGAATAAAGAGGTAAATGATAACAAAATACAGCTACCTGAACACCTCTTCACCTCTGTGGCAGGGTGTGTGTGTGGGGGGGAGGCTTGTGCGTGTGTGTCTGTCTTTTCATTTCGAAAAAGATGAAATGACTTATGGCCACACAGCGGCGCAGCTCAAATGTCAGGTTTGTCAGACTGACAGCTGCCCCTCAGGGGACGCAGCCCTGCTCTCACCTCCACCTCTGATCCCAAAAAACACACCCGCATCCCCGCACACTCGCCCTTAGACACAACCGAGTTCAAAAAGAGACGACGCAGAGCAACATCCACAGTCATTTCATGTCGACACACGGTGAGTTGGCTCAGTGAGCTGTGTGATGTGTGTGTGAACGCGTGTGTGTCGGAGTGAGAGCAGAGACTTTCTCCATTTCAATACAGCCCTGGGGCCATTAATCATATTAACAGGAGGCACTGATGATAACATATCTGTGTGAATGTACAATGTGCATGTCAATGGTGAGAACAGCAAGAGAAGAGGCTAATTAATATTACTTTTAAGTTTACTATGCAGGTATTTCTTAATTAGCGAACATATATATATATATATTATAATTTTTTTATATATATTTTTTTTATTAGTTAATTCACAGAGTAATACAGGGACCTATAGCAAAGTTACCTTGAGAAGAAATACAACTTCATTCACTAAAATTATCTCAAGCAACCAGGGAATATTTGGCATTTTCGCTGGAGAATGGTCTTTAATAATTAATTGTTCCAGCTCTAATCTGAGGCACACATAAAGTCAAGACTAAAAAATAAATGGAAAAGAGGTAAAAGGAAATTAATTCAAAAGACAGAGCAGGCAGCCATCAAAGTAAAAAGTGTTTTAATGTGAATGTGGTAGTTTATACACGTCTCAAACTGGGTTGTCTCTATGTTCCTAGTTTAATTGACGGTTAATCTATTTTGTCCGGTGATTGATTGGTGAAGGAAGATGGAAGTCATTAGAACGTGTATCTTCACCAAGTCTGTCTAGTCAACAGAAAAATAAAGGAAAAAAGGAGCTGACAAAATTATCACAATGTTCAGGAAAGTGATAAAGTAAAACTGCACCAAATTGAATGAGTTCTCTCTTGGACCGTGCCTCGTCCCTCCACCAAGTCTGGTCTAAATTGGTTTGGTTGCATAATCCTGACAAATAAAAAATGTAGAGTGGCACTCAGTAGAGTGAACACCTCCGCCAAGGCCCAACAGTCACTTGAAACCACATTTAATTCACTAGATCCAGATTTTATTTTGATCCGCACCAAATTGCAGACACTCATAAATATCAGTCCCCTAAACACGTCTGATCTCCAAAAGTCTAAAAATTGGTACCAAAATTTAATAGGTCGTTTCCTGTCCTAGGTCGCATCCTTCAATCCCAGTTTCTTGATCATCCTTATACTAGTTTTCCTGTAATCTTGCTCACATAGAAACAACCCATTTGAAAAGAGTAATAAACAACCACATATTAAGTTAACATTTCAAAATTAATTTAGGTATGTGTAATCTTAATTTGGAGTTGGCGACAATTCCAATGCGGCAACGCCAAATATAGCCCCACTTCTTTTCAGATTACATAATTTTGCCCGATACTGTCTGTACCTTTCAACAAAGTGATGCTTTTAGAACAGAGCGGCTGGCGTCATAAGTAGCTGCAATAGAGGGTAAGTGAGCCAGCACGGCAGCAGGAAGCTGCATCACTCACCACTTTGTTTGGGTATTGTTGGACCCAGCAGAGACAAACAGAGACTCCTCCGGGAGCCAGAGGAAACACCGAGAAGCAGATGGCTCACTAATAGGTGCTAATTACTGCCAGGAATCACAGCGTTCTCTGGAAAACACAATCCTGGCTTCCCTTTTTTTTTACTGCTTGCAACTTTCTTGATAAACCTTGTGGTAAAATGCACGGATATAAGATCAGAAAAATTATAGTTTGAGACTTGTTTTAATGGGATAAACAGTAGGAGGGTTGGAGCTATTGTGGTTTATCTCATCGCTCATGCAGCAGCACAATTAAACAGCAAAAGGACAATATAGAATCAATAAGGCAATTTCTGCTGTGTCGTCTGTCCCGAAGCAAAAAGAAAATTATTTACTTTACAGAACGTCAACCACAACTGATGTTTCAGTCAGATTTTTATATGTGAGAATAAACTGAAGAGGAAGAAACAAGTCAAATAGAATTTCTGTTTGGTATTCAAGACTATTTTTCTACAACAACAATACCTACGGGATAACGGAAGTGTCTAGTTTCCATAAATGTCAGCAACAATGTGCAATCGTGCACACACACACACACACACACACACACACACACACACACACACACACACACACACACACACACACACACATTGTCCCATAGGGATCTTTGACTCACTGGTTATTTATGAAGGCATATTTATTGATGGTCTCTAAGACAGACTTGAACGGTATCTTGGAGGTCAGAGTGTAGCCGTGTTGGACCACCGGCTCTCCATCAGGACCATCCCAACAGTCCACTACAGGAAGAAAAACAGAGGAAATGATGCATGAATATGGAAAACATTTATGTCCCCCCTCTCTCTCTCTCTCTCTCTCTCTCTCTGTACTGTTCTCAGTTTCTGTTGCTTCTTCACTGTTTATTTCAGAATAAAGGAAAGACAGAAGATTTCAGTTGGACTTGAGTTCAGTTGGATTTCACAACTTTTTCTTCTTTTTCCCCTCACGAACACTGGTGTTACTTGATTCTGGGACAGGAAATAGTGTGAGTAAAAGCAATGTTCAAGCAACAGCTTACGCTTCATAGTAATAACATTGTGCTAAATTTGTTTTATTCAGTGTTGCTGCAACTCTGGGCCTGTTTCTAATTTTATTACCAACACAGGGGAAACTAGTTTTGGGTTTTCATTTAAAAACATGAACAAAAAAGGGAAGCAGTTCCCCAGTTATCCATAAAATATCCATAATATACATGAAAACTCTGAACTGCAATTGTTTTATTAAATGTTACTGCCAAACTGAATGATACCATTTGGTGCATGGTGAAAAGAGTTTGTTCAAATTTCATTAAAAGCCTTCTCGGCCAATCACAATAGGCCATTAAAATGTCTGTGTGTTCTATGAGGGCATGACAATTTAAGGATCCTAAAACTGATGTAAATAAATGGTATTCAGATATCATTTACTTTTCCGATTGGGCTGAGTCACAACGATACAACACAATCACATTAGTGTTGTGCGGCATTGAAATGTAGACACGTGCTCACCCTCTACGCAGCGGCAGCCGGACTGCAGCACCCAGGCGTACATGTCCGTCTTGGAGTGAGAGAGGAGCTGGTCACCGGTCAGGTAGGTGTTATGAGAGGAGGCGATGAAGTAGTTACAGAGCGGCTGCTCCATGTCCTGATTCACCTCGTGGTGCAAAGGGTTGAAAATGTCACACGTTGGACTGCGCATGTAACTCGTAAAACCTGAAGATAACACAAAAAAAACAAGTGATTTCAATAGGAATCAATTTATTGCAGAGCGCCACCAGGGGGTTGATATGTGTGGTTTAAATGCAGTTACCAATCCTTTGACATATCTCAAGAGCTATTCGATATATTGGCACTAATAGAATTCCCTTCCTCCTCAACTGTAACTTGTGTTTAGTGGTAATTAGCTACTATTAGCATGCCAACATGCTAAACTAGCATAGTGATTACAACGTGAAGCCAAACTATCTTGATTGCCCCATTTTTTGTCATTAGCCCCGCCTCCTCCATGTTATTCGATGGGACATGAACCAAACTAAGTAGTCAAATTAAACGTCAGATACATTTTTGACGGTTTCTGGCATTAATTATGTTTGAGTGTTGTATTTTGTGGTAAGTTTGGTTTTAAAAAGCCTAGCTATTTGATGCTACAAAAAAACATCACGATTGGTCAAGAATGTTGTTAGGATGACGATATAGCGACTCCACTCTATCATCACGACTCTGGATCCAAATGACGCCACCAAGGCAAGAAGCCAGCGCCCATACGCGGGATATTTTGGCTGCATTTTTATACAATACAGGAGGAAAGACAAGATGTGCCATCAATCTTTATATAGACTATAATGAAGTCATTGTGAGCGCATTTGCATGCTGATGTTAGCATCTGTTCCTTAGTCCCACTGAGCTGTTGATTGTAGACTCTTATTCTTTTTTCTCTTGTAAATTTACAGATACAGATCCTGACGTCCGCAGCAGAACATAACAATGCGCTTTAAATTTTCCTTCTCGTAAACTGATCCTGCAACAGATTTACAGCAACCGATGTTCCCCGGTTGTTTAAAAATAAAAGTGGCCCATTTCTTTCTTCTATTTCAAACAACTAGCTACCAGATGTTATCGTGCATCTTCTAACAGTGACACCTACAATATCTCTTCATCAGCAGGTTGAGCTCCAGGAAATAACAGGATCACAGACAAGTGCATTACAAGCACAGTTCTGTGCATGAAGGAGGAGTGGCAAAGAAGAAAGCCTCCTTTCATCCAGGGGGGAGGAATAAGAATGAGACGGGAATACCAAGAGCGGGAGAAATCGGAAAACAAGCAAGAAAGCAGACGAGAGGAAAGAGGCAGACGTGGAAAATCTTACAAAAAATTTGATGCAAATATGGGTTAAATCTTGTCATGGGGCCATCATGGTAAAATCCAGAATTTAACAATACACTGTGCGACAAGAATATACTCATATGAACCCTACAGGACATAGTATGTACAGTCACACAAACATAAAGAGATCAAATATTGTAGGTTCCTCATCACACTGTGGAATGTTGTGGCAGTTTAAATCTGTTTGTACGTTTCTGTCACATCCGTGCACAAAGCATGTTTAAACACACACATCTCAGGCCTGCAGGGAGGGCATCAGACATACTGGCGTGATCAGCCAGACACATACAGTGTTAGCCTTCATGCCTCCAACGACAAGATTAGTCGCACTCCTCCTCCTCCTCCCTCTATCTCCTCTGCCTGTCCTCACTACTCCTCTCATTTTTGTCACACTCTCATTTTGTCTTTCCCTCCGCCCTCATTCTGGCTTCCCAATTTTCTCAGTCCAGATACCCTCGTCAATCCTCACCCCCCCGTCTCCCCAAAGCTCACTCCTCAGTTACATGTGGCATTAATGGAAGTGACACTCAGAGATGAACTCTTTCCAGAGACAAAATATCAAAACGTTAAAGATCTAAATTTTATCTTTTGGGCCACACATTGTCAGGATTTCAGCTATTATAAAAAAAAAAATGGGTTGATACAATTTGCAGTTTAGTTAGAAAATGTTAAAACAGTGATGATGTAATTGTTATTAATCTGGATCTAACCTCCCCTTTCTTGAAGCCAAAAGTTTGTTGAGTTAGTTCAGATCTTTCTTCTTTGTTTCTATTCAAAAAGAGTCAGATTGCAAATGTGTGGTCTGACAGAAGCGGAAAATCTGTCAGGTTGGTAAATTTTCATGATATGATTTAAAAACCACTGGACTAACAAAGCCTGGATTGACGGTAAATTTAGTTTTCTTTAGATTTAAAAGAGTTAGAAAGAAGGAAAGATTCGATATTTTTATATTATTTTCTTTGATTCCTCATTTCTTCTGTCAGTGACTTATGAATGAAAGTGCTTTCTTTACGTCTGGTTATAGAAACCATTCTGAATCGGTCTTCAATTAATTAATTGAGTCTTGTAAGGCCGTGCAGGATGGGAATGATTCTGAACATATAATAAAAACCTAATTAATTTATTTATTGAAAAAACCAAGCATAATTAGCTGTTCATAAGCCACATGATGTGTTCCACTCTGCTCTTACAGGCTGACACCTCATGAATAAACTCGTAACTGTGTTATTATATATTAGCTGAGCCCAAGGGGAGTGAAACTAAAGCTGTGAAAAAGAAGATGGTGAAACCAGAGACATTTACCTTCAATCCCCATAACACCTCTTTGTTTATTCTCGTCAGACAGCTCAAACTTGTCCACGATTTCAGCAACGTACTCTGGAGTCACACTGATTATCTGCAGAGACAAAAAAGATCAACAGTTTAGTCTAGTTTAGTCAATTCCGTTATCCATCTATACTGCTTATACGCTGGAGCCAATCCCTGCTGACATGGGGTGAGAGGCGGGGTGCACCCTGGACAGGTCACCAGCGTCAAGTCAAGTTGAGTTAAGTGTTAAATTGAATTTATCTGGGACCATGCACAAAAACATAAGTCTCATACAAAGTATAAAGATGCATTAGCAGATTTGGTTAATTTGTATCTGTAATGCCTGGTCAGGTAGACACAATACAATGAGTACAGTAATACAAATACAAATTCTAAATATATGTAAATATATATATTCCCTCGGACAAAATGTCGTGCACACTCACCCTCTCCCCCCCCTAACACTTTTTTAAGAAGACAGGACAAAGAACGAATATGAGAGTTGAGAGAACACAAGATTTGAACACTGTGTTGGCCAAACTAATGTCGGCACATCTGTTTTCTTAATTTTTTTTTGGCATCAAGGGAAAATAATAAAATCTCCAAATGTTTGAACAGTATCAGGGAGAATGTTCCGTTCTCCAATGGCTCTGAATGAAAAGGCAGATTCCTCAAGGTCAGAACCTCTTTTCGAGATTCTTCACTCCCCTGTAAAATTCTACCTTGCAGCATTGAGACTGTCTTCATCTGTTCTCACCATTCTTACAATAAAAATTGTCCCGCAGTAGCGTTGCAGTATTGCGAGTTATTATGAACACCAGATGAATAGGTGAATGACAGATTAAATACTCAAATTTACAACATATTGCATCTACTTATAATACTGATGATAAGGCAGTGATTTCCTGTTCAAGACTTTTAAGACTTGTTTGTAAAATGACCTTGTTAACCTTTCAATGATTGAGATGAGAGAATATTACTATGAGAGAATATGTAATGACCTGGATTAGATCCTTTGAACTGTAGTTAATAACTAAATACAGTCTAAATGCCAAATGCAGTCAGAATGGTATCATCTTTCTACAATACATTTGTGTTGGTGCTAAATTAATTGACAACTGTGTTAAGCAGCTCATTCAGTGAACTGTATAACTGCAGTCTGGAGATGAGAAATACAGCATAATTAAAAATGACACCACTGCAATGTAAAAGGGCAAAAATGTGTCAGACACACAATGAAAAGACACAGAGGGGAAAAAAACAATTTTAGGCCTGATAGACTCGTCTACTGGAGCAGACTCCTTTGGGCAGACAGCTGAGACAGACAGAGTTACATTAGACTAAGGAGGTGGGGAAAAGAAATATCTCTTTTCTGTGGCTGGATATTAATGGATGATTCAAGAGCAGGAACTTTGCCATAAATACGTGTCAGCTTTAACATCACTGACGGAACATTTCATTGCCTCTAACACGAGACTGTGCATGACCGGCGTGACCTCTCACCTTCTGCTCGTTGCGCAGGAAGTTCGCCAGCTCCTCCGGTGTCAGGTGGTCCTTCCTGTCGCTGTACGCCATCATCAGCAGGAACAGGTCCCGTCTCAGAGACATCATCTTGTAGAAGACGGAGAACTCCTCGTACGTCAGCGAGCCCTGCTGGTCGTCTGTGTCGGCTTCCTGTGAGGGTGAGGAAGTGTTACGTCTTGAGCTATTAGTCCAAATCTACAAGAAGGAGACTAGGCCAGGGTGCTTATTATGTGTTTGATTCACACAGTCCTCATCTGAAACAACCCTTTTGTATTATAGAGACCTATCAGTGTGGTAAGAAGAAAACATCTTAATCATTTGATGTGTACTTTTCACTAACATGGATGAGGCAGGGTTTATGACCTATACCGCAGCCAGCCACTAGGGAGCGATCGAGACAGTTTGGCTTCACTTTTGGAAATCACCCATGTCGTCCATCTTTAAATACAATCTATGGGTTCAATACGGCTGCACAAGTAGTTTTAAGTAGACTGAAAAAACAACTCTTAAATCAAGGTATATTTTAATAAATGTGAAAAATATTTGGTGAATTGCTCCTCGTAACTACTGTCGGAGTGTTTGTGTCCACAAATGATGTTGGGATGGACACATCATGTAATATACATCATAATACATTTGCCTTAGGTCAGAATAAAAACCATCTCTACTCTAGAGAAATGAGCCAACATGATTGAATTGAAGCATAATGATAACTCAGTCTGATTATCAGGGTACCATAAGGTGTAAAATCAATATTTACTGTAGCCATAAGCTGATATTAAACCTCACACTCTATTGATCATGGTTTAAAATTAGAAATTATATTCTTGTCTTGTCAGGGGAGCAAACTCATCTTTTTCTTTCTCTCTCCATCTCCGTCATGTCGTACTTCACACCAGCAAACATGCACGGCGCTCCAGCTTTCATGACACAAACACATTACCTCTCCAAAACCTATTTTTCCTTTTCCTAACCTCGTGTGTCGCTCCATGTGTCTCACGGCTCATTCTACCCCCGACAATTCACTCCGCCCGCGCGCCGGGATTCGGCCGCTCACATTACCCGTATCTCACGGGGGCCCATTCGACTCCACACCAAATCTAATAATACCAGCTAATGCCTCCATCACACTCCCGTAATGAGCTCGCCGTGGGCATCGGGGACTCGATCACAGACAGAATCTACACACAACCAGTCGGATAAATCACCGTGATGGACTACATCAGAAATGCATGGATAGAAAACAAAGGGATTCTGGGTATTCTAGACAACGGCACAAGCTGCTCAGGTGGCATTCGCTGGTCCGTACCACTGCTTGAATGGAATGGGATAAATTAATTAATTGTAACATGTCATCTAAAGTCAGAGGATGAAGTGATTTACAGTGTAAAATTAGAGTTTAGTCCATTATGAACGGATACAAACTTTCAGATTCCCTGTATCGACTCTGATTTAACAGTGATGTTGAAGAGGCTTGAGGGAAAGCTTTGTTTGGATATTTTTTATCATATCAGTAAATTTCATAAAAGTGAATACTGTATGAAAATGTCACTCTGAGCTGAAGAAAGGATTCACTCTTGTAAATTGATTGTCACGAGACTCATTTAGAAGTTGAATGGCCCCGAAAACATTTTCTGTCAATCAGCCTTTTACCCTTTAAGTATCCTAAATTAAAATGTTTAATTATTTCACATGAGGGATTTCTGTCATTTAGTTTTTCTGCTCTTTTCACTGATTTAAATTGGGCATTGAGATTTGCAACCTCACATACTTTCTTGCACTAATCTGAATTTTGCAATATTTGAATCAAAATGTGATGATGTTTGTGTTTTTCTTACGTTGCCAAACTCTGACCCCAAAAAGTCCTGATGAAGCGGCTGCATATTTATGAGTTAAATTCTTCATAAATAATAACTAAATGTGCTTTTGTTTCCAAAGTTAACTTTGGAAACAAAAGCTTTGTTAGTTGATTTTTTAGTCACAAATGTTTAATGTTGGAGAGAAATACAGTACTTTAGATTGTAGAGCTCAAGAGAAATTGGTTCACTGGTTAAGTGTGTTAATTATCATTATTCATAATCCTCATTATCATAATTTTCTAATGTCATCATGGCCCAGTGAAACTGCCAAAGGGCAAATATATGAGTCTTCATTTCTTCCTCTCCTATAAACATGCAATATCACAAAAATAAAAGATATAATCGAGGTTTACATTTTGTCACAAAAAATAACCTAAAAACTAGTGACACCCTGTAAACATGGGGACATTGGGACCCCTGGTAGTTACCCATTTCTGCGATGTTGATAATCCAACCTATTTTATCTCAGTTTCAAACGTTTCATCGTCTATAAAATAAAACAACAGCTCCTCTGTTCATGAAACACCAATGACCTCTCCCGTCATTTCATGCATGCTATTCCTCACCTGTCCACTAGTTGACCCCTACTGTCGCCTGTGCACACACCTGCTGGCCACTGCTCATAGTCCCCAGTGTATATACAACACTTTGTCATTGTTTTCTCTGCCTTGTTTTTGTTGCCTTAAACTTAATCCCTTTGGTTGTGTCTGCTGCCTGGCTGCTCTAATGGTGCTGACGTGTGTGTGTGTGTGTGTGTGTGTGTGTGTGTGTGTGTGTGTGTGTGTGTGTGTGTGTGTGTGTGTGTGTGTGTGTGTGTGTGTGTGTGTGTTCTATTCATAAATCTACATTTTTCTGCCAGTTTGTTAAACCCACACACATCTGCTTCTGGACGTTCTCTCAACATCTGCAAACTTGGCAGACTTCCCCGAGTCCAATTTAACACATGAATTGAAACACAAATAAAAACACTGTCTGTTGGAATAAGTACCTTCCCAAATAAATCAGTTTTTCAAACTCTGTAACAATGTGCATTATGAAATGTATTTTGGTCTCTGACACTGCACTTCAGTGTCCCTGAACACCATAACTCAATTTTAAAAAGCCAAAGAGTGGATTTCTGACATTACTCGATGTGACTTCTGTTTTAAAAAATTGAAGAAGCCCCGTCCTGAATCTACTTCATACTTTTCCTCTAAAAGTGTTTCTTTCGCTTCTGAACATATGAAATATTTCTCACACATTTATCCGAATTACGTAAATGCACATAAAAGTAAAAAATGAAACGGCAATGTGACTTCTGCGATTTTAAAATATTTATACGTGAGGAACTTTCTGTGTTCAAATGGACTCAAACCTCCTTTTTGATTTAGGTGGTTTGATATTTAAATGTTTCTACCTTCCTGATTTTCATATAATGAGGCCTCCAAAACGAGTGTAAGAGCATATACTACATGTTAGATACACACGTACGTATGGGTACCACACTATTATCTTCAGACTGACCTGAAACATCTGCTTGACCTTCCTGCGAGGAAGATTGACATTCAGCTTGTGCAGAAGTTGGTAGATCTCCTCGATGTTCAGGAGGCCGTCTCCGTTTTTGTCCGCCTCCTCAAATGTCTGCTTCATCCATGTCACAGACTCACACGTTAAGGAAAACTGGGTATATTAGGATATGTGGCTTTATTCTATGAGCACTGTTCTTCTTATGACTCATCACAAATCATTGAATGCACTATGAATGCACAAACACCTCTGACTCCAGACAAATAAAAACAAATATTTCAGGAGCAGCGTTGCGAGGAGGAGGAAATCTTTCTTTGGAAAATGTTTATAAAAGAATCTCTCAGTAAAAATTGCATAAGCACAAACTTGTTTTCCTTCCTGGACACATGTTAACAGTGATGTGTATGTTTCTCTTTCCCTAAAAGGATATTGGTTGTGTGTCCGCTGCCGTTTGGCCAGCGAGTCCTCATCGCTGATCCCAGCCATCAGGTAGCCGAGGCCCGTTATCCAGGTTCTGGCTTCTTCTGCATTGGACGTCACCAAGTCGAGGGACTCCATGTGGTTGCCATGGTACACTGTGAAGCAGCAGGCCGGGTCAAAGCTGCTGTCCGCATGCCGATGGAAGATGTCTGATTGACCACCCTCTGTCACTTTGTACAGCGAATCGATGGTGACTGATGAAGAGAGGAAGAGGGAATTTGTTAAAATGCCTAAAAATGAAATACACGTGAGGGCCGCATTAACAATCTCTGTCTTAAGAAGTGAAATGGTTCTTATTGGTAAGAAATCCCATATAGACTTCAATGA
This sequence comes from Hippoglossus stenolepis, assembly GCF_022539355.2. NCBI lineage: Eukaryota > Metazoa > Chordata > Actinopteri > Pleuronectiformes > Pleuronectidae > Hippoglossus > Hippoglossus stenolepis. The sequence goes on along the minus strand of NC_061486.1, from coordinate 9,337,868 downwards.
TACAAACAAATACAAGTATACCTCTGTAAGGTAGTCCAATTGACGAAATTAGAAGAAATTCTATAAAGGCAGACTTGAGATATCATGCTCCAGAGGTCAAAACCACGCGTATCAGGCCACCATGACCTTTGACCTCCCAAATCTGATCAGTGAACTCGAAAGGATTCTCTTTTTTTTTAAGATAACCTGTTTACAAGTTAAAAAGGGGGATTTTGAGGTCACAGCAACCTTGACCTTTGACCACGAAAATCATATCTGTTTATCTTTGAGTCCAACTGAGCATTTGTACCAAAATTTCAAGAAAGTCCCTCTAGGCATTCTTGAGACATCATGTTCACAAGGGCACAGACGGACAGACAACCTGAAAACATGCCTCCTGGCTTACACCGGCACAGAGGAGGCATAAAAAAGCACGATTTTAAAATCTTAAAAACAATGTAGTGTATGTGTTCATGTCCCAGTTTCACTGCAGGCTATGGAGGTCTCCTCATTAATAAATAAATATCAGTCACTGCTGCAAGTCACATCTTATCATTTTAACAAGAAAATTTAAGTATTGCATTGTACTGGATTTTTGCAGTTATAAGACAAAACCTGAAATGAATTGTAAAACAATATATACAGTGTATTTATATGTGCATCACTAACTAGAAATAGGAGTCACACTTCTGTGTAGTGTTTGCATGTGTGTGCGTGAGTGTATTTACTCACTCTTGGCCTTCTCACTCTTGCGTGAGGGCTTCCAGCGGATGCAGGACCGATGCTCATCCAGGTAGAAGAGTCTCACCAGCCCTTTCGATCCTGCCTTCAGCTTCACCATCTGTGTCCCGGACTGCATCACACTCATGCATCGCTCCACTGCAGACGAAAACACAAACACTGGGGTCAGAGGAGCACTATATTAAGAAACAAAGGGAACAGGTGTCTGACTTTGTTCGTCCTCTCTCAGGAAGAGGTACGGCAAAGTGTCACGGAGTTGCTCAGTTAGCGGAGCAGGCAGCGGCTGATGTGGGTCAGAGTCCAAGCTGCAACAGAGACGCCACTGTGTGAACACACAGGGCTGCTTCTCTGTCGTCCGCTGACCTGCTCCTGGAAGCAGCTGAGAGAAGGAAGAGAGGGATCTCACAGAGACGTAGCTAATGTGTGACTCTCTGTTCGGAGTTTCACAGGAGGCCGACAGGGCCTGAGGGAAGAACATTTCTGCATCATGCTGCTGAGGCAGGTGGAAACTTAGCGAGGGCTGCTTCAACAGAACATACCGAAAGATTATAAACTTGCAACAAGGTTCTCCAACATAACAACAAAAATAGAATTGATATCTGTTTTAAAAATTCTACGTAAAAAAAACGTTTCTTTAATCCCTGCATCACTGGATCGTTAACAGACCTCACTACAGCATACATTGGAACTATTTTATCTTTAGTTAGAACAGTTAGAGAAGTTTGGGTGACTTATAAGAGTGTTTCTTTCTTTCTGAAGTGCCTGATAAAGTTTTTTGTATGGAAAAGGTCTGCAAAGTAAAAAGGCCACCATCAGCCACGAAGGGAGCTGCTCACTCCGGCTGATACTTCTGCAGAATCGTGATGTCATGTGATGTCAAGATGGACCACATTTGCATAATGCGCGCATGGGGCTAGTCTAGTCGGGTAAATCGATAGCAGAGACCGATATTTCTCACATACACTGGAAGCGGTTGACCAATCACAACAGCGATTGTCAGAGACTGCATTTTATCGGGGGGGACTTAAAGAGACAGGAGCTCAAACCAAGTGATTCAGAAAGAGGCTGAAAAGAGGAGCTGCAGCAATGTGTATTTTCCGAACATTTTCAGGTAATAACCCAAATAAAAATTATGATATACAAATATGAGCACAATATGTCTCTTTTTGAACAGGCTGCATCGAACCAAATTTAATGTCGGGTAGCGTGGTGCTGGTACCAGCTCCTATTGTGTTATATTAGTTTTACATAGTGATGCATTTCTGAAAGTCTCTGCGCCATCAGCTCCAACACGAGTCACGACACACCCGCATGCTGGTTGCGTGTTCACTGTAACATTCTCACACTGAGCACAAGCTGATGACAGTTCCCTGTCTGTCTCCGCAATACGTTGCACCGCAGTATACAATATGTATGTGCACCATATACCGGGAAGAGAAAACTCCATCTCTGGCAGTCATCTGGAGTTGAAGGTTCAGTTAAAGACACTTGAATTGAGCATTAGAATGGGTGGAGAGGGATAATAACAGTGGAGTGAAGATAAGAACAGAGGGACTGCGATGATGCTGAGAAGTGACTGTGTGTTTGATTGCTTGGCTGCCTGCTACTGTCCAGCATCAGAAAAGCATAAAAGACAAAACTTCAAACTTTTTACTTTTCACGACAGCTGGTGGCAGGGATACAGACAGTGAGATTTCCATCCTCATTAGTGGAGTGTGTGCATGCCTGCCTGAGTGTGTGTGTGTGTGTGTGTGTGTGTGTGTGTGTGTGTGTGTGTGTGTGGCTGAGCATAAGCTTTCATGCAATATGTCTATTTTTACATGTCCCAGTATGCACATATAGCCCATAACCTATCTTAAAAAAAACACAACTGTGATAATGAAAAGGTAATATGCAGTTAATAAAATCCCTTCGGTGCACCCACGGCTATGATGTATTTAGATGTGTGGCCACAGAACAATGTTTTAATATTTGAAGCTATTCTCCCCCCGATGTCTTGTTAAGAGAGTGGAATTTATGTCTCTTTGTAAATGTAAAGATTGTGAAGTAGAAGTAGAGAGCAAAATCACTTCTGTCTCAAAGAGAAACACACAAGGTTGCATTGTAAAATAATATTCTCATATTCACAGGCTAATAAAACAAATTGTTATCAATCATTTTGGCGTGATAAAATACTCCTCGGTAACAGTGGAGAAGCCGCCACACAAGATTCAATGTACTGAAGGTTAATGTGACGTGAGAAAGTGCCTCAGTACAGAGCTGCTTTACTGGAGATTCTGAGAGTTGAGGAATATACTTGAAGGAGCTTCAGTTGTCAAATGTTTGTCACCATAAAAGGCTGGAGCTGAGTTTTCCAGACCAAAGGACAGACTGTCTTCAAATGGACCAAATCTCTAAGAGACACATGCACGTACGAAAATTCGTGGAGCTACAATAATCTGTACTGAAAGTTTGAGACTTAAAAAAAAAAAATGGTGGGGTTAGGGTCTCAAGACCTAGTCATCCAAAACATTGCACTTCTTAGGGTCCTTGGAAATAAACCAAGTGTGGACACTACAACCAGATACATAAGCCTGTTTACAGTCGGAGTCCACCAATGGCAAATTGAACTGATTGGACAAAGTTTAAGAAAAAACTAACAAACAATAACATTTAATCAACAAAATCCGAGAAAGTCTCTGTAGACTTTCACAATAAAAAGGCAATGAGGCACCAATCAAGGTAAAGGTATAAAAGCATTTCTACAGCAGAACCTCTGTGGCCTCAATAACTGTAAAGAGAAGGTTTTGAACCTCTTAGTAGATTTGGACAAATTGAAGACCCTGTTAAAAAACAAGGATGGACAGATTCAAGGTCTTCACATTTTACATCTTCAAACTGTAACCTTGGAAAATGACAAAACCTTTCTAACCTTACAAGGATGCAGAGAAGTGCGCACAAGATGCAGGCATTCGCACACAAAATGAAAAATAAATTATATTCTGTGATGACAGGGTGATTATCTTCAAAGTCAAATAAAGTCAAATCTCTCCTGCATTCAAAACCCATGTTTAAGTACTTAACAGAACACGTGCTGAGTATAGAGCACTTGTTAACAGGCTCTCTGTCCTGGGGACAAGCTAAGCAATGACACAAATTTAATTTTCGATATTTCTCAAGTCGAAGATGCTCACTCCAGGGACTGTATTACACACACAGACACACACACAGACACACACACACACACACACACACACACACACACACACACACACACACACACACACACACACACACACACAGGCTTGAGCACATGAATCTGAGCCCTGCAGTCTCCCAAGGTGCATGACAAATCATGAATGCAGTAATGGTCCCACAGCCTGCTGGGTTGACAACACAATGGAGTATGTGGGGAGAGAAACGAGCAGCCAAACGACTAAAGCAGTGAACTTGGGTTCTGATTCCTATGGGATATTCCCTTCTAACACATTTCACTGTTGGTTTAGTGAGGTCTCCACCAGAGACACATCCGCTCATGGTCCAGGTAAAAAACTAAAGTCTGTTCAAAGGTTGTGCAAATTGTTGTTTCCAGCAAGTCTGGGATAAAAGTGAATGACAAATACAGTCTGGTAAGATTAGACTACTTTAGTTTCTAAGTTAGTTTGGTGGCATGGTGGTCCAGCGGTTGGCACTTTGCCCCACAACAAGAAGGTTCTTATAGGGTGTGTTGTATGTTCTCCATGTGTCTGCATGAGCTTTTTCCATCTTCCTCCCACAGTCCAAAGACATCCATCCATCCATTATCTATAATGCTTATCCTTTGAGGGTCGGTGGGAGGCTGGAGCCAATCCAAGCCAACACTGAGCAAAAGGCGGGGTACACCCTGGACAGGTTGCCATGGCGATTCACATGGCCAGCATATAGAGACAAGCAACCTATGGTCAAGAATTTTGAGTCTCCAGTGAAAACCCATGCCAACTCGGGGAAAACATGCAATTCCACACAGACAGACCCAAGCCAAACTGGTACTGTAAACCAGGAACCATCTTGCTGAGAGCTGACACTGTAACATTGTGCAGGACATGCAGCTGAGGTTAACTGGGGACTCTAAATTGTTAATGTGAATGGTTGATGGTTATTTGTCTCTATCGGCCCTGCAACCTGTCCGGGATGCACCCTGCCTCTTACCCGTGACCCTCAAAGATAAGCGGTGTAGATAATGGATGGACGGTTGGCTAGGTTCGTTTTAATGGAATGCAAAGGTCATCTTTTATAGCATAGCACAGCTTCTACGCTTGAAGTTATGTAAAGTACAAAGGATTACAAATGTGACCATCTGACATGAGAGGCACAAAGTATTCATTTATTTATTTTTAAATCGCCTCGGAGGGACTATCATTGTGTTTCTGTCCACCTGATGAATTCAAGTCCAGTATTCACCCTTTTTAGGTTCTGTTCCCCCATCATCCTCTGAGGGAAATATCTGGTTCTGTAACTGCTAAATGACCCACGTTCGCCAGATATTCACCAACTTTGTCTGTCTGCCATCTTGGAGCTGTAGGTGCACCAGCTGCCAACAGCTGCCTTTTGTGGCTGGACTTTACGTCGATAAGAGCAGTGAAAGAAACCTGATAAATTGCAGCCATGAAATCAAAACAATGAGTTTAAATAAATGACTAAAAGGATCCATGGAGCTGGAGATTAGTCATCATTATTTGATCCACTATCAATATCTAAATATTGATTGTGATGACCTGTCAGAACAGCGTCATCCTGAGAAGACGATCAAAATTTGCAAAGGACCGTGTTACTTGATGAATTTAAACAAAAGACACAGGGGTTTTCTCAGGTTATTGTATATGAAGATGAATCAGGAAGAAAATGGTAAATTAATACATTATATTATTGTACCTACATAGACACACATATATACACAAACAAAACACTTAAGTTTCCTGTGTGGCACTACGGTTTCCTACCAGTTTATTATCTAATAAACCATAGAACAGATTAGACTCAAGTCTTATACCCAGAGGAACTACAACACTAATAAAGATTAAATGCTACATCTATATTCTATATTGAGTTATTTGAAGTGTTTTGAATATGTAGCACATTGTAGAGATTAATACAAACTCATATGTGCTCTAATGAATAAGCTGGTACTTTATAGTGTATAATATGTGACACTGAAGACACAGAGAGACTGGGAGGGGAAAATAATTAATGAGAAATGGGAAAATGGGTTGTGTTACATTATTCATCTCACAAAGCCACTTCTGGAATTCATTCAGTCATTAAATTGATAGGTCAATGAAAATCATGTCATCCAAGTGTACGCAAGCCCAGACGTTCATATTCATATAAGCTAGCGGTCGAGCCACACGTTGGTGTGTCCGAGGGTCCATGAACGCACCTCGTAGGAAGATATCAGAGGACATTTAGACTAAATACATGACGCCGTTTCAAGTCGAGTATAAATGTCGGGGCTTGCAGACACTTGGATGACACCACGAAAGCACTATGGAGGCATCTTGTGTTTTTTCTGTTGTTTTATTACGTCTGAAGTATAAGTCGCCGGTGACATCAAATGTATCTGATTCGGCTGCAACAAAGTTTGGCCCTGAGACTCCAGAAGTGTTTTGTGGACTCAAACTCTTCACCCACCCCTCCATCGGCATAGTGGTGAGTAGATGATGAGTGAATTTAGATTTTTCACTCAACTATCCCTTTAACGATGGGATTCAGTAGGGGTAACTGTCAAATATGGGTTTGCTTTAGTATTGATCAAACCCACAGCCTCTGCTCTGCTGAACAGGCATGTTCTTCTGGGTCTTCGATCCCTCCCTACAAAATCCATGATTTAGGCGAGAAAAACATCTAATGACAGTCGAGCTCTGATATGTAAGATCATAAATCAGGCTCAAAGTGAATCAATGTTAGTTTTCCATGCATGCCCATTCTCCCAACTATTCCCTTTGAGTATAAGTATGTAAAAGTGTGTTTTTTCAGTCAGTCACACATTTCACAAGAAAAAGATAAAAGGGAATACGGAAGAAGTCTGTCTCTTTTTTTATCCAGCTCGACATCGAACACCAGGCAGCTCTCTGAGGAGAACTGACATGTACAGGTTTCAGTGTCTCGGTTTCTTCATGTCGAAACGCAACTAAAAATAAGCTCACACACATGCTTCTCCTTGCATTTCCCTGTCTATTAGAGTTAAGTACAGTTTACATTTCAATTCAACCGCAGTACAAGTACCTGGAATAGGGCATCGATACCCAATGGTACGTTTTTTCGGTACTTTGCTCTCTCTGTAATACCAGAAAATCTCATTTCACGTTGCACAGTAAAATGCGTATTGAAAAAATAGATACAGTATGTACATTAAAGTTGTTTGCGATCTGCTAGTTAACCGAGGGAAGAAGAAGTTGTAAAAGAACTTTGATGCAGCTAGTTGCTCCACTCATGCTAGTAAAAATGCTAACAAAGTATAAGCTAACCAACAGTGAAGCCATAACTTTTCCAACTGGCTAATTAATTACCTGAAGTCAATGTCGGTAAAGCCGTTGATCTAAGTATTATCACTATTCTCCCCCATTGCCCCAAGTTGCAACTGTAATGCAACTATGAGATGGAATTTCAACTCGGAAAGTCGGAGGAACCTCACCTACCCGACTTCAAAATCCAAGATGGCTGCGCCGTTTATCATTTATGATTTAACTTTCTCTCTTAACAATCAATTTAACACGAATCAGTGCAAGGTTGTACCGACGTAATTCGTTTGGTACCCTTAAAAGAGTTCAGTACGCAACCCTACTGTCTATCCCTATTACTCCTTGACATATCTGCAGGCGTTCTCCAGACGATTTACTCTCCATCAGCATGATAAGGACCATTAAGAGTCAAACCTCTCTCCTAGTTAAACGGAAGATTACAAAGCAGACGACCCCAAGAGAAGAGGAAGGAGGGTGAATATCTGCCACCTAGAGTGGAGCTGCCTCGTAATCAAAGATGAAAACTAATATGAGTGTCTCTCAGAGGACCGGTGATGGTGGAAGCGCCCTTCACATCTCAGCTCCTGTATCTTGTCCCATTCTCCCTCAAGCATTACTGCTCAGACCGTCTGAGCACGAGAATGAAAATTTACAGTTTTTTTTAACAATTCTTTTCAGTGCTAACCTGACATTTATATGCCAGTTATCCCCAGGTACCAATCTTCGTGCTTTGCTGTCTGTGGCCGTGGCATCTGTGCACCTGCGATTTCTCCTTGCAAAGACGCCCACAGACGAGTCCACCCAAGTGTAAAAAGATGTGATTTTCAGCTAGCTGCGAGAATAAAAAGAAATATGTGAAGCATCATTTTTTTTTTTTTACATCGGACTCCCATTTGACGTCTGTGTGTGCGTTTACTTGGCAGCATTTGTGCTTGTGTGCATACACGAGTGTGCACGAGTAAAAACTCATCACCTCTGTCGGCCCAGAGCAGAGAGAGCAGATCAAAGCTTTGTCTAGCCACAGCGGCTCTAATTCAAACATATTTTAATGGGGCTGGTGAAAGAAAGGCCTCTGTGATAACCTGATGAACAAAGCCCGACCTCACTTAGATCCAGACAATACGGATTAGGTCAGGACTGCAAACACACAACACAAAGCACCTGGCATCACATTATCATCGTTGGCAGTTTATCATTTTCAATTTTAACTGTCATTTTAAATCTCAATATGACATGAGATTCCCCTTGGCCGTCCCTGTTGCCTCATTTCTATGAGGATTTAATTAGTGAGAGCTAAGTGAGAGCTCTGTGTGAGATCTCTGGTGAGATTCGGTCAGGCGGTGATGACTGGAATAGACCACAGTCCAAAGACTTATCTTAATCTATTCAATACTACATAAATTCATATTCAGCGGCATCTGCCTGATCCTTCATGCACTATTCATGTGACATAAGGCACCAGCACCTGAACTATCCCAGCCAGTTCCACTGTTGATGAAACACAACAGGGGCAGGAATCAAACCAAAATAAAACTGAACGGAGGAGAGGCGCCCTAATTTTTTCACATAATGCTCTGTTTCCCCTGTTTAGCCCTCGTGACCCGCAGGTTTGTTTTGTGTGCTGAAGTTTAATGAAAATGTGATTCGGCTGTGGTTCACTGAGTGTCCACAGGACAAAATGAATGACATTTACACATGATTATGGTTACGACAAGTGGGAAGGCGCTCAGAAATCAACACACAAACAAGACAAATCTTCTCTTGCATGTAATAAGCATCAGCTCATTAAGACAAGCTTTCTGCAGGTTCAAAGTTATGGTCACAGAAAGTGAGCAATTCGATCAGCCTGGGGATATTCTGATACATAAACATGAGCTTCTGCTCTTTTCCACTGCTATAAATAGCAGCAGCAGGAGATATGTTCAATATGCAATATGTTCTTCCTCATGCACACGTTTGATCAATGGAAGACAAATTGTTAAAATATATTTAGGAAGAGTTTTTTGCAGAGAATTTGCCAACTTTAGCAAAACAGATCACAAAAAAAAAGCACTTATACGTGATAGATACATGTTACAGTTACATGTTTCCTTCTGTGAGACACTTTATAGACTCATTCACACACACACAAAGACTCTGACTTACCAATTTGTGTAAGTCTGCATTTTTGTGGCACGGCCACGGTGCCACCAATGTGAAAGACATTACGCGCCAGCAGAGTCGCTACAGTCAACACGGTGTATTTCTCAGCTGGACCAGCAATAAAGGTGGTTCGTACTTTGTGAGCAGATAAAGCAGCTGGACCAAAGAGTGAAGAACATATTTCCTCCATTTTCTACACGAAAAAAAACAAGTCCACCTCAGCTCAGTCCCAGTATGCAGCACATTCTGTAGCTCCAAGCGCTGAAAAAACGCGTTGGGTTTTCCTCAGATCAGACTTGTCGGACTCTCCGGATTTGCGTCAGACTGTGAGCTTCCACACTCCAAACAACAAGCGAACCATCCTCTCTGCTGTGCTCTGATCTGTGGCAGCACCTTCATCTGACAGTTTTCTCTCTCTCTAAAATCTCACATGTTTCCCCCTTGCTCCTGGTCAGCTGTTCTGCACCCCCACCACCCGCTCTTCCCGTCTACCTCTCTCTGATGTTTGCAGGTCTCTCAGCTGTGTCTGTCTGTGCGGCCAACATGCTACCCTGATGCATAGATGTAGATTCAGCACCAAACTGCTACAGCATTGTTTGTGGTGTAGCTTATGGAGTGATTAAGAAGAGCAGGCTAAGAGGGTGTAGCAGATGTGTGCCTCTGCATCAGCTGGGGTCCCAGGATCAGCCAGTGGGATGTGGGGATAAGAATGATGACATAACATTCATGATAATGCACTACCCAAAGTAACGTTTAATGGATTGGGTGTGTCTGTGTGTGTGTGTGTGTGTGTGCTTCAGGAAGAGTCACCAACAGCACATCTGTCCATCTTGTACTAAAGGATTTTCTATTTCACACGAGGCTTTTCCAGGCAGGGTGAACTCCTCTTTACCCACGTTCAACTTTCATGTCCTGAAAACCTTATCAGGAAGCCCACATTCTTTAAGGGAATCACAAAAGCATAAAAGGAAGACTACAGCGGTGTCCTAATTGAGGGCTCCCATCATTCGGAGGCTGTATTTGAAGACCAATTGCATTTCAACTAGGCTGTCCTATTTAAAAGGCCCCTTCAGATAAGGCAGAGAACTTGCTTCCTTCCATTCCTGAGCATCGAAGGATCCAATGCATTGATCATTCTCAGGTCAACCTGTCCCTGGATTCATTGCACACCAGAAACAAAGTTAATGAGCTACCTATGCCGGTGGCTGGGTAGCAGTATGTGCCGCCGCTCAAAATGGCTAACGATGCAATGTTAAGGGCGGGAGAAGATGCTGACGCAAATCCTCCGGAGACCAGACTGTCTCACAGCTTCGAGTTGACTGAGTCCAATTGGGACAAAAGATTTACTTTGATGGAAAACCCATAGTGGATGGATGGATGGATGTCATTCAGACCATGGAGCAGTGTTTTCTCTTCTTTCCATCCTCATTTTAGGTCCTGAAATATCAGTCCATTGTCGAATTGCTATCCCACCTCACTAGACTCCATAGTTTGTGTTCACGAGATCTAAGTGTCAGCATAAGAAAATAATTTCCGCATGTCACATTGTCTAAACATCCATTTCAGGAACAATGACCCAGACATTTCTGCCAGACAAAAAACTTTTTCAATCCCGAGCACCTGAACACACCATCAAGGAAAAGTGTAAATCAATGATGGTAGAACCCTGTTATCCCTTTGTATCTTCTTAAATATATTCTTGGATTTTGATTTATGTCATTCATTCTCCACCCTGTCTGACTGTTCATCTCAGGACACTCAACAGCTTATTAAATTAAATTAATCAGGCGCACAGCTCTGTGACCAGTGATGGTTTCTGGATAAATGAGTGGGGAAATCAGGCTGCACCGAGGGGGGGCGAATGTCGTCAGTATATCTGGTGACAGTCATAATCCTGAGCCTGGACAAAGTCAAAACCCCATCACCTGCTCAACCGCTGTGAAGCTGACAAAGTGACGACTGCAATGAACAAATAACACAAAATTACATTTATTAATTTTTCACTGAGGCTTGGAGCCTTTCCCAGCATGCATTAGGTGGGCAGCAGGTAAACAGCCTGGATCCATTGTGAGTCAGGACTAACACAGATAGACCTCACATTCATACCTGTGGGACAGCTGCGGTCTCTAATCTGCCTGATGTGGGTTATCGGTTAGAAACACAAAGGAAACCTGCATGAGAGCAGAGATAACCTGCAGACGCACAATGGAAGGAGCCCACAGCCCCAGTGCAACAACGCATACATGCAAAATATCTCCTGTATCATCAAAACCTGTCGAGCTTAAGAGCTGCTGGCAGATGGATTTATTACTGTTGCACGGAGACTGTTTCAATGGACAACATTGTTTATCAGTGTTTAAAATGACTGATTCAAAAAAAGAAACCATGCCTCCTCTGGGATAAAGGTTTGATAAAGGATCATCAACCTCACGCTACATCAGCAAACTTCTGACGGACAATAGTTGTTATTTGCCACAAGAGTAGGATTTTAAGGAAAAAGTAAAAATAGGTAATTCTACGGGGGGGGGGGGGTGTTTGGTTTATGTAAGAATTTTTAAGGTGAACTGATCAGTCGCTTTTAGCAGTGGAGCTTCTCACTGGTAACTGAGAACCATAAATAATAGACTGCTGAGCCATGAACCTTAAGAACCTTGTATAGATATTTGCACTGAACTGAAAGTAGCAGCTTAGATGAGCAATATACCACTGAACTGAGGACAGTCTGAATCTATGCTGAATATCGTGCAGTGCGACTTGTGATATGTTCACTTACAGCAGCACGTACTAAAGTGCCGTTGAATGGTGACGCATTCACTTACAGCACCGTTAGCTTAGCTTAGCTTAGTTCAGGGGAGAAAATTGTCAGAACTATGAACTATAATTAGAAATCTTTGAACTGAACCACACAACCAGCAAAGAGATTCGGGATTTCCACCTTTTTTTTCCACCTTTGGAATTTCCAATTTTTTATGGTAGACCCAATTGACCAGTAAAAAATTTTTGTAAGGGGGTTTTCCATCATTTTATAAGGTTTTCTGTAAAATGGCTATCGTCTGATATAATGGCAATAACTTGATGACACTGACATTAGCAAAACAACAACAATCCCATGATCAGGAAAGTGTTCATTTATCTTTGTTGGTATTTCCTCACAGCTCCAACGCTTCTACCGTCTACAGGAGTCTTCACAATTGGCACCAAAGGGGATTGAATTCAAATAGAAACACCTTTTAGAGTAAACTAATTACACAAAAACCTGCGGAAGAAGTCAAAATATATTTTGGTATACCGACTTATTAGCGACATAAAAGGTCGGGGAAACACTGGGAAACGATGAGCGAAAAGAGGGACAAAACACACTCTTATCTCACTAAGACTAATTAAGAGCGCTCAAGGCAGCACTCGAGTCACCAGTGCTACAAATGGGTTCTCAGGTCCCCCAGGGATGCAGAGTGTAGAGCGGCCCCGGAATAGAAATAAGCACACGACAACGGCAGCATTATAATGCATTCAGCGACGATGCTACAGGGGGCTCCCCGAGTGTGGGAGTTCAGCTCCAACATCAAAGGGGGCAACTGTCGCCAGAGCGTGTGCGTGTGCATGTGCGTGTGTGTGTGTGTGTGTGGGCGTATGTGTACATTTCTGTATTGGTTGATGTCGACTGCTCCTGCAATGTTCAAGCTTCTTCTTTCTTCCTCCCAGGGCTGGATGGCTGTGAGTAGATTGAGATACAGTATCTTTGGCAACAGAACCAGACTGCCACGCAAACTGTCTGATCTCAGCTGCTTCACAGGAAATGTGAGAGGGAAGCCGTAAACTGCGCTTGCCAGCTCAACGCTTGATTTCAAGACATGGAAGACTTCATCGATGTCAATAAAGCTGCTTTCAGACATGCACTGAACTCTGGACATTTTCTTGAAAATGTTCAGGAGAGGCTGCATGTGAGAACACAAATGTCCAAATCAGATGCAGAATAAATTTTTCAGAACTTTTCCTGCCACGTCCCTGGTAAAATATCCGTAAATATCCGAGTGAACCCATGTGAGAATACAGCAGGAAAATGTCTGCAAAAATCAGTTTCAAACACGCAATAGATGCAAAAATAAGGAAAAAGAGAACACAGGGAAGATGCCAGAGAAGATGTCGACTTAAAAACACGGGATTTAAAAGCATTTTATGCTGTGAACATAAAAATGTGATTTCCGAAGCCTTATTCATACGTCATGTCATACCTTCTGGATGCTGTACCCATGGCGCTACTCCTCTGTGTTCTGTCGGGAAAACTCCAGAAAAAGTGCAACCCACTTTTCCTGAAAGAGTTATGGATAATTTGCATAGGTGCAGGTAAACATTGTGCTAAATACACTTGCACTCTACCCAGCAGCAGCTTTGCAACAACGGCAGCCTAAAGAATCCCGAAAGGTTTTATAAGCTGATGTTAAAACTCTCATCTTCATGCTTAACGCAAGAACTAATGTGATGTACTGGCAGCTGAGTCAACACGCAAGCACATACAGTAATTTGTCATAGGTGAAATTCTATGTAAATGCAAATGGTGGTGCCTCCGGAGCAAGTGGGCACAATACTAGATTAGACACAGATTTTTCTTCAGACACTCAAGAGGACAAGCGAGGTTAAGGATTGAAAATAATGTAGAAGAAATAGTATAGAAAAAAACAGCTGAGCGGATAAGTATGTGTTCTCTCCCCTGTTGTCTGTTCACTGATTCTCTGCCCTAGAGCAACAGTAAGGAGGAGGCAGAGACGGGGGTTATGAGACAGAGAGAGCGTACTGAGATTCACCATCATCAATACAGGAGAGACATGTGGAAAAATGCATTTTACATGGAAAAGCCATTCCCTCCATGTGGAGGAGATTAGCAGCCATGCATGCTCCTCCTCACCTCACTCTCTCCAACATTTCCCCTCTCTTTCTCTCTCAGTGAGTGCTCCTGGTGCCATGCAACCTGTCCGATCGCAAGTGTTGACAAAATGAATAAAGACGTATAGCCCCCCCTATAGCCTCCAATGAGGCTTTCTGGGGCCCTCCTCTTTGCACCCAAACGCTCCCAGAGAGAGAAACACACAAACCCGGGCGCTGCAGGGGTGAAGACTGACAGCTTGACACATCCTGCTTTTCAAGTGCCAGGGATGCACCGTGTTTTTTGACAGCGTGCGGCACAGAGCAAAGGGGGTCGCTGTAATAGCCCAGGGACAGCCAGGGCTTCAATTTTGCCATCAAAGCTCGACCCAAAGCTCTGTCAGATTGTGTGGTGCTCAACATGTCCTGCCTGGGATCAACAATCTCCCATTCCTGCTGATGCCAACGACAATCCAGTCCACCTCTGTTACTGAGCTGTGGCAATGCTATTCGCTCTGTCAGTCTCTCGGGCATCTTCTCACCAAGCTGCTGCAGTGACAAAAGCCATAAACATCTCAGGGATGGTTAGGTTTCCCAGAACACTGCAGAAGAGGCAGGATTTTCAAGGATGTGCCAAAACAGCGTGTACCTATGTGCTATAAGGACTGAGGGGCTGAGTCCTGTCAAATCAACACATTAGGAGGCTCCTCTACCCCCTGGTGACCAGTACAAAGGGGCTTTTTCAGCACCAGGGCCAGTTTCTCCCTGCTCCAGCTGCTCATCATGAAACACTCTCATAAAAACTGACAAAATGTGTCATCCAGATACAAATCCACATAAATGTTATGTAATTAATCCTGACGTTTTGTGCCCATTATTTCGATAAACAGTGATTATTGCTAATGCAGATTGACAACCCTCCATTAAGATTCATTTCTGAAGTGTTTTCAGCAGCGTGGGTGATTCAATTTCCCCACAACAATAAGCGCAAAGGGAAAATTACGCATGAGCTTGAGCCTTGTGTACAATGAAAGGCTCGTGTTGGCATCTACAGGAATGCGTGCACCACACAGAATATTCCTCTCCAGACGAGACATGCAGGAATGAAAAATGAAATAATGAAACGAGCAGAAGCTTGAAAACCCTCACTTACCCTTCTCCAAACTGAGATTCCTGCAAACTTCAAGTTCTGCCATTTAGGACTGGAACTGTTGGTCTCATACGATCCATCCATGCGCTTTAGACATCATTGTTTTCGTGGCGGTTCAAATGCCATCATACAAGCCCGAATAGTCCATTTCTCCATGATGATTGGACGTTCACACGAAGCGTGCCATCGTGCTCAAGTGTCACTTTTCTTATGTCCAAAAAAACTAACGCGGAGACGAACTGCTCCTCGGCACCTGCCTCTCTGACAGTGAAGGCTGCGGAGTGGAATCAAAAAACCCACCAAGACCCCCTCACATCCACAGCCTCGGCGCGCTCATCCTGTCCTCTCACCAGACGCAACACATGTGGGGAAACTATAAGCTGATTTCTCTCACGCTCGATGGACCGAGGGAGAGTGGTTGTTAATAAGCAAGAGCTTAAGACCGGCGGAGGGAAATGAGCGAGGGTGGATGATAGCGCGCGGAGAGGTGGCTTAACCCGCAGAGTTGGCCATTTGGATATTTCACCAGCTTTTACCCGACAGTCTGGTGCAGCTGTTTGGCGACGGTTTGGATCCCCCAGCAAACTGAGCATGTGCCACATCTGTATGTGGGTCTGATTTTGGATTGCTGTTCATCTGAGTGTATCCTGAGGTGGGGGAAAGGCACCATTGCGCAGGGATGCCTCCTTCTATGACCCACTTTACGCTCTCGGTCTCTCCCTCTCTCCGTGTGAGTGTATCCCTCAGTATTTATAGCCTCACAATTGTTCCTAAGAGAAACAAGTTATATAATAATCTATAGTTCTTTTTCTTACAAATTATGTTTTGTCCTAATTGAGTCACTCCCCTAATGAAAGTTTGGTTACACCGACGCTCGCAGATTACGCATGATCATTGGTCCACATTAAAGTCATTTAATCTGCTGGAGACAATTATGGAGTGACCAAGCAGACACGCACGTACGCACACATACACACATACATACACAAACACTTGGAGGCAGAGGTCACCAAATCGATTAGTGCTGCCTGGAGAAGCAAAATTACATGTCTGAACACTAGAATAACCATCAGTGTCTGTGTGTGTGTGTGTGTGTGTGTGTGTGTGTGTGTGTGTGTGTGTGTGTGTGTGTGTGTGTGTGTGTGTACCTGAAGCTTTCCAGTGAATAGTCACTTTGATTTAAGTGTAAATCTCTCTTCATCCACATCTGCCTGATCCCAGACACAGACCCTCACCCACCTTCAACCTCTCACACTGATTTATGTACCTTGGCCAAATATAAACCATGAGCCACTCTGTCATTCACAACAGACTGGAAACAACTGGAGGAAAGAGAGAAAATAGAAACAACTGGAGGAAAGGAAAGAGGCAGAGTGGAGCAAAGCCATGTGGAAAATAATCGAGGAAAGAATTGAAGGGGGCTTGTGTTTTCAAAATGGTTCTGACTGACAAGAAAGGGCAAACTGTCGGAGACGTGAAGCAACGAACACAGGCAGAGATCAGCGAATCAGAAACTGATAGTTTGCTCCCAGACAATTTGTTCTCTTCTTCTTTCCCTTTATCCTTTTGGGATAAAACTTCATGACAGCTCGAGCATAACAACATTAGGATATAGATTAGCATCAGAATATGTTATCTTGCTAGAAATGGATTAGAAGGGGCAGACAGATCCTCTGTGAGCTCACTTTAATGGAACTTCATGAAAATGTATTTCCGCGACATAATAAATAGACTTTTCCTTTGAAAGTGGTGATCTCAGAGATTTTTGGTTATAAATGTGTGTTAAGTCGCTATTAATTGCCAAATGAGGTAATTGGTGATTGAGCTTATGACCTAGTAATGAAAGTATTGCAATATTTATATATTGTAGTTTTATATTATCGTCTTGTATTCAAATCATTTTCATAATGAGCTCAACCAGAAACTGTAAATGTAGGATCAGATCATATCTCACCCATTGTTTTCACTTGCATGTTCATCCTCTCAACTATTTCTTACAGTCTTCTTTTTGGTTCCCTCACTACGAAAGGAATCAATAAACCAATATCGAGTGTATACAACAGAGCTCATAAGATTCATTACAAACTTTCCTCCTGGACTCACCACTGCAGCTATACAAATAATTTAGCCTTCTGTTTCCTTTTTCTCAGATCCAAAACAATAACACACACCCGGCACTCACTGCTTTACTCCAAAAACACAACACAAACACAACATTACCTCAACAGCCTTTGCACTTCTTCCAGTCCCATCTTAATAACATAATATGGTCAGAGATAAGTTTATTTTCATAAACAATAATCTGCAGTGAGATCCCCAATCACATTAGAGCAACAACTTCTGTTACTTAAACATTCATGATTTGATCCAATGATTTATAGGGGCCTGCATTCGCTGTCACATCGTGCTCTTCTCTGTCAGGGCTACGTGTTTTGATTTGTTGTGCTGACTCTTTCAATCTTTTACTTTCTTTTGTGATGATAGTTTCCATGTGCTGCAGTAACTGAACCAAGACTGTGTATATTGTTATCACCGAAAATCTGCAGTAAAACCGTTTTGAACTGAGTCAGACCCACAGCAGTGTTTTTCTTTTTCTGCTAAAAAATTCATGATTCTGGAAAAACTGCTGCATTAAGTTGCTGTACATATAAATTGAAAAAGTCTTTATAAGCTTTATTGAATTTAAGGTGACTGAAGGTGGAGATATGTGCTCTACTGAGAGCTATTCTAGTTTGCCTTTTCTTGACAGTGGATCATTTTTGAAATGCTCCAGAGAGTTACGGACAGGAAGGAGCAGCCACAGTGAGCTGTGAGATAAAGAGCTGCAGGCGACAGGCTCCACACCTCCAACTTCTCAGCAACTACTTTCACTTTACTCTGCTGTATGCAGACTCATGCAGCATAAAATCAGATTATTGTCATTATTGTCTGGCTCAACTGAGATCTTCACGATCGCCACTTAAATGACATCAATTGACCATAGACTGTGGAAGAAAAGAACGTTTGGCTTGAAAATGAAAAAGGTAGAAAATGGGTGAAATCCCCATAAATGGAATAATATCCTTATTTTCTAAGAATGACAGAGGGGGAAACAGACACACACTTGTGTTTACTCTCTGCATCAATCGGGTCAATTCATCATCCACGGAAGGGGGCTGAATCAGTCAAGCTGCTGCAGGGGTGGGATGTGGGATCAGGCTGTACTTAGTCAGGTTGTTGCTTTAAGTGGTCTGTGTGCTGTAGGTGTGACAGCCACAGAGGCAGATAGCTCCTTCAAAGATTTGTCAGTGTGCAGCCTCATCGCCTCGAAACCCATAAACCAAGATCCATACGATGCTGCAACAAACTGTATCTGAATTCAGCTTTAAGGAGGATGAAAGGGGAAAATGCACGATTTGCTGCGGTTTATCAAATAGTGAATTTGATATAACTCACAGGCATAAACTGGTATGTAGATGCATTATGTGTCAGGGTGATTCAGTTGATGCAAACATACAAGCACACCCTTCTCTTTTTTAACTTGTACATGTTTGGCTCCACTGTATCAGTACTAATGTGTATGAATAGCAATTCATGTCATGTGATGCAGCCTGCCTATAAAAAAGATGTCTTGTATTTACACTTACTAAAGACACAGCATCCACCTTTAATGAATTTCTAATGAGGGTTTTCACTGGTGTGACACAATGATTTGTGTTTAACAATTAACAATAATCACGTTTCATTGAACACTGTAGCTGT
Source organism: Hippoglossus stenolepis (assembly GCF_022539355.2). Lineage (NCBI taxonomy): Eukaryota > Metazoa > Chordata > Actinopteri > Pleuronectiformes > Pleuronectidae > Hippoglossus > Hippoglossus stenolepis. Next base: position 9,318,779 of record NC_061486.1, on the reverse strand, counting down.
TGTGCTGTTTGCCATCAGGAACATTAGTGGAGATGAGGCTCCCTCTACTGTTCATTCCCATGACATACAGTTATCTGTATGAGAAAGTGCAGCATTATCTTCTGTCCTGTATACAGCATTATTCCAGTGTGTGTGTGTGTGTGTGTGTTTGTGTTGTTTGTGTGTTGTGTGTGTGTGTGCCTGACACTTACCATGGAAGATGCTGTTGTCTGTGAGGAAGTGCCGTCGGTATTGTGGCTCTCCCTTTCTGTTCACCACCCAGGAGCTCATGTTGAGAGGTGGACGGCAAACAGCTGGACCCAAGAGAGAGGAGAGAATTGTATAAGGGTTACATAGCATACTATAACAGTGCACACGTATATGCATATATATAGGAGCCAACTCATAAATGACATGAAAAGGTTATAAGATAAAAAGTTGGGACGTTTTTTCATAGACCATTTTCTGCCTTCATTTAATTAAACTATTAAATGTGTTACTCATGGAAAACATTTTCTCACCATTGACTTTAATTAAATTTGAGACAATATTTCAGGACTGATTAAAGATTTATACTATATATTTTTTTTATAAATAAAAAGGACACATTTTGCTGGACAAATTATGCTAAATATATTTTAAGAGTTACTTAAAAAAGTTAAAGTCAAGGAGGATTTTAAATTGCAAACATCACAGATTGTGACTTAAGTATCCCAGATGTGCTAGACCTGCAATACAAGACCAAAATTCAACCTCTAATGAATTAAATGAATGAAAGTGACCTCTTTCCTGTCTGATCCCATCTATCCAGCCACTTCTCCTTTCTTCATCTTTTTCTCCACAACATGTGTTTCCCATTTATCTTCTCTGATTCTCCTCGCCATTATTCCCGGATTCCCAATTTTCCACCACTTCCTCCTGATCACTTTTCATTCCTGCCTCCCTGACAGCCAGTTTCCCCGTCTAGTGTTTCCCCACCTGTTGCTCGTCGGTCTCCGTGTGATTTACTGTTTCCGACTACAAAAACTTTCTCTCTCCATGTTTCTCACACACACACACACACACACACACAGAGGAGATGTATAGATCTGGACAGGCTCGGAGCCTCTGGGACAGTTATTGGTGTCTGGTGCCGGCTAATGTGAGGAGAGGTGACCGTCTGGTCCAACCCGTCGAGCTCATGGGTCAAGTACCTTTGAGGTGAGAGCACCAACTCACTTTATAACACAGAAGCCTGTGATGTGTGTGGTGCCTATGACAGACATGATCTGTTAACATGACACCAGTCTCATGATGAATCAGGGTTCATGATACAGAACTCAGCCCAAAAGTACTTAGAAGGAATTTTACTAGTGTTTTACAATGAAAACAATCTCAGAATCAGATTACATGAGAAATATTAGGTTTCTATTCCTTTGGGCGATGGTTATACAGCAGCTTTTTACCATAGCAGTTTACATAGTACTTCAGAATTTTTTTCTCTTTCACACACATGCGCTGATGGAGCAATGGAGGTGCCACGCAAGATGATTCCCTGCACATCAGGTTTGACTTGGGGTTCAGTGTCTTGCCCAACGGCACTTCAACATGTAGACACAAGGAGCCAGGGATCAAACTACCAACCTAAAGAATGTTGGACATCCCGCTCTACCAATCCGAGCCGCAGCCCTCTAGGAGACTGACCTCTTGTAAAAAAAAAAAAGACCCCACAGGTCATTTGTGCTGCACCTTATTACGACCCATAGTTACATTTTATTGCTGGGTGACCTCTAGCAGCCATAGTAATTATTACCTGGAGCAGAGGAGGAAGTCAGGTGAAGTATTATAAAGAGCAGCGAGGCTCATGTGAGGTGGAGGATGAACGGGTCAAAAAAACACAATATTTTTCCTAAAGTTATAGTAAGCATGAGGAAGAAGGTCCAGTATATTTGTCATAATTTGGGCACTATGTTCGAAGATTTTGGTCCTATCGGGGGGGGGTGTTCAGGATGGAGGAACGACATGTTGACTGAGTTGTTGCATGGAGTTAACTTTCCAAAAAATAAAACATTTATGAAATATCCTGCAAAACTTTGAAAACTAAGAGTGGATATTTCAGCTCATGCTCTAAGTACAATCTGATGCTTTGGTTGAGAGCAAAACAAATAAATGTAAATAAATGTAAAAATAAACTGTAAATCATAATTTCTGCTCGAAAGTAAAACATCTGTGTAGTGGAAGGGTTTAAACCTGTAAAACCACACATACACTCAATCTGAGGCTTTTCTTCACAGCCAATTCAACTCAGCATCACCTCGTGCCCTCAAGGCCTCGGAGCTGCTCTGAACTCACTGTAGAGCACAGTCCCTTGTGGCTTACAGCTTAATTATAGAATGATGTTTCTAAATTACTGTTTGATTTCACAACAGAGTCCAAATTAGAGGTAGGAGCCGAGCAGAGGTGGATGACTGGGGTTATTGTTAGAGCAGCTTTGGAACGTCAGGTTGTGATACAGCTAAATTACAGGAATCCACCATAAACACTGAAGTCAAGAAGTCACCAGAATGTGAGGGTGAGCAGGGATAGGCAGCAAAATAACACAATCTTGGTATTGGTGCATTTTGTTGTTCATAATTATGACAATGTCACAAAAATAACTTCAGATGTTTATAAAGAAACAAGCCCTTGTCAATTATTGGTATACAACTATTTGCACACTAGTGTTTTATCATAAATTTTTGCCAAAATCGACTACCCCCATGTTATCAAATTGAATTAATGATTTTACACTATTCTTAAGAAAGTGCGTTACACGAGAAATTTGACACATCTTTCTCTGTCCATTAAAATTAAGCTACACTATAGACTGTATATAAAGATGGACGACGTGGCAGCACCCCAAAAGTGAAGACAAAATATCTTGATCGCCCCTCGGTGGCTGGCTGCAGTATAGGTCATAAACCCAACCGTCATTTTGGGGCAGTTTCTTTATCACCCTGCTGTAATTGTTCAGTAAGTTGGGTCTTTATTAGTTATTTGATTCTATGATAACGTCATGAAACTGATGATTGCTCGAGCATGTGTCTCATGTGCCGACAAACACTTGGTTTGTCGGCACATGAGAGATTTGTTTTTGTGTGTCTGCCATGTTCAGGTTAGTAGCGCTACTCTAACTCTGACTGCGTGTAACACTAGTAGCCCTTTCATCTGCAGGAGTGGCCAAACCTCCGGGGACTACAGTCTGTGCCTTCCTGTCAGATGGCTGGAAGAGAGCGCAGCTTAAAAACAAATTTTGTCTCACCGCCAAACTGCCTGATGAGCCACTCTGTCTCAGGGCGACAAGAAGTAGGCCGAGGATGCCCCCAAGTTGTCGTAGATATTCAAATCACGCTCAAGTAAAACAATATGAAGCATGTGAATGCAAAGATTTAGTGTTTGCACTTTCCCTCTCTGTCCTGCATCTTCAAATGTGTGTACAGACAAATTTCATCTGATATAACTAAGAATACAATTATACAGATCCAAGATGTCTGTGCTGTGCAGGTATATGTTTTAGAAGAAATAATGACTTCAGAAAGCTTTTCAGTCCTTTAAGTTAGCAGGACTACAGTATTTTCAGGGACTATATGACAAATATAATACGCCTACAATTTAAAGAAGACACTTTTATATTACATATTATTATACTATATGTTATTACACAATGAAAAACACTTATATTATATGTATGCGTCTTATCTTAACCTCCTTGCAAACTCTGATTTCCTTGTACAATAGTTTGAGTGCTGTCACTTTCGATTTGACGATCAGGCTTTACCTCTTGTTTACGACCTGAGTGATAACATCTGTGTCTTGTCGGAGTATAAAGGATTCAGTTCAGCTACAGATAAGTCACATTTTTGCTGTAGTTAAAGGATTTCGTTTTTTTTTATCATTTAAAGGAGATTGTGCTAATCGTTTGAGTGATAATGATATGTAGGTGCTTGTTCAGGGTTGTGCGGTATTGTGGAGTATTTGCTTGGAAGCTAATAGCAATAAAGTACAATTAACAACTCTGGTAAAGTGTATGCAATAATAATAATGTGTCAGAAATTGTCTTTATAATGCAGGTATACAAGCTCCATTGAAAGTCTTTCCTTAAAATGTACTTAAAGAGAAGAAGTCATGTCCTGTACGTTGTTACTGATGCCTCACAGTCTCACCAACCAGACATCCAAGACAAACTTTTAAAGCAGGCGTCATCACTGACAGAGACGATGAACAAACCTATGACCATAAGACAGAATTTATAATAAAGTAGAGAGTGATCAAGTATAGTGGCATAAAAGCATCTCGAACAAGGGCCTGCTCAGCACGCGCACACAAAGAGAGCAGCATCTGTCACTCCACACTGACACATGCCAGAGAGCACTCCACTTGGACATAAATAATGAGACACACAATGGCTGCTCTATTTTATTTGATGTGACCAGCTGGGTGATTATCAGCCATGGGAATAATAAAGACATCTGCATAATGTGGCTCAGTGGATTCAGTTCCATCACAGCATAGTTACCATGCCTGTAGTGATTTTTATAACGTGTTTATTAAGACTTAGACTTTATCGTCTGAATATTTCATGTCTGTGAGTGTGTGTGTATATCCCTGTGTGTATACCACAGATTGTATATAAAGAGGGACGACATGACGGCTCCCAATAGGGATGCCAAAGCCTCTATATCGCCGTGGTGGCTAAATGAATCATAGGTCATAAATTCCTCCTCCTCCATGTTAATAGATGGGACATGGGTCCAACTAAAAGTCAAAGTACACGTTAAATAAATCTTTCTCAAAGATGGTTTCTGTAATTTTTCGGTAGTTCTCATCACACTCATGTATGTCCAGGTGCTAAATTCTCTGGTAAGTTTGGTTTGAAGTTGTTAAAGACCAGTTGTGAAACACCATGATTGACAGCTGAGACTGACTCACTGGTCAAGTGTGTGTATCGGCGAGAACTTGCTACCACGGCTCCATCCACTGTGCCAGCTCCAAATGCACAAGATGGCATGAATGGGATATTTTGGCTTCATTTCTGTAGAGTGGGAGGAAGTGGAGTAGGGTGCATTTTTCTATAGAAACTGTGGTGTATACATGTTACCATGATACCTTCCTTAAATCTGTAATTGCACATGGATAAAAAGAGCTTCAGAAAATGTGGAGCAGGCTCATACACAACACACTGTATGTTACTCTCTTCATAGGAATCAATTGGGAAGGCTTGGGATCCTAATGGCACTCAGCCTGTAAACCCCCTCGCTGTTCTAGAGAGTCAATGAGTAGCTTGTAATTGCCTGTTAAGCAGTTATCAGAGCAGAGAGTAAACAGTCTTGGTATGCTGATGGCTAGACAGATGGCTTCACGGTACCGAACGAGTGCTCCCTAACTAACTCATAAACAAAAGTGTGGCAACATCCATTTTCTATACCACTTATCCTTTTGAGGGTCGCAGGGGGAGCTGGAGCCAATCGCAGCCAACATTGGCAATAGGCTGGCTCCACACTGTCAGCCTATCACAGGTCATGACAGGCTCACGTTTACACCTAAGGACGATTTAGAGTCTCCTATCAACCCAACAGTCTTGGGGCTATCGGAGGAAGCCGGAGAACACAAACATGGGGAGAACAGTCAAAGCCCACACAGACAGGCTGGGATTCAAACCCTCTTTCTGTGAGGTAACAGGGATAACCACTACGCCACTGTGCCGCCTAACATGGTAAATAAGATTTATGTGGGGTCATGGTCATGTTAAATACTTGTAGTGTTTGGTGAATCGATACAGTTTGTATTCCTTCTAATAATGAATGAAACTGAATTATCTATTCATTGGCCGTTTGTTTACCAGTCTGAAGTTCCTATTTTTTATACTTATTGCTTAACAATTAATCATGTTTTTCTCAAGGTTTAATATTACCTAAGAGGAACATCGTCAGACATGAGGGCTGTAACTAACAATTTCATTATCGATCCATTTGCTTCACATTTGAGAAGATGGAACCAAGTTGAAACATTCAAACAGTCCTGTTTGAGCTTTTGACCTGATAAGGAGACAGAGTGAAGCTTGAGGCAGTGAGGTTACTGAGGGGTCAGCGTTGGGTTACACAGACGCAGGATGGACAGTGACACTATCTGAGCATGTCGACAGTCAATTTATGGGGTTGTAAAAACAAAAATGGTGAAAACAAAGGGGTCAGCGTCAATATTTAAGGCTGATATACTGATATAATGATGTTTGAAAGTGAAACACAGTTTGACTGAGCAGAATAATAAAACTTCCTTAGTGTTGCACACTGTAAACAATGGTCAAACATTTGTCAATTTTTCTGTCTCGGTCTCCAGCGTGTGAAATACATGCCATGTTCTTTTTAAAAACTTTAGGGGCTAAATCTTATTTAAAATTTTGTGCATGCACGTGTGTGAGGTAGAACGTGGGTATGGAGGAGTCGTCTCGCTTTACCGTGGAATTGAGGGATGGGTAAAGTCATAAGTCAAAGCCTCAGATCTATTTCAAGCAGAGACTCCCCCTGACTCTCCCTCCTGTTCCTATCCTTTACTTTTACTCTCTCAAGTTTTTAGACTCAACTTCCTGCTTGTCCTGATCAGTGTCCTCGTGGACAAGAGGGAGCTGTTCATTTTCTGCAGGAGTGAGAGAAGTTGGGTAAAAAAGGGATGAACACGGTTTCCCATCGCTCCCACAGTACATATTAGTGGCAGCTTGTTTATTTATCGAATATTGTGCACGAAAGAAAAGCTGCTCCCTGCTTTTTCATTTCAGTCTTGTGCCTTCATATAAGCCTTCAGAGTTTGGTTCATTCAATCCCAAACTGTTCCTCCTCTGTCCTCCCTTTTTTTTCCAACAAGCAACTTCAATTATTCATGAGAGATCACAGCACCCACAAAGAGTCGTGTTTCCACTCTGACAAACCTACACCAGCAAGCTGATACACTGCTCACAATACTCCAAGTCACATAATAACAAGGGAGTCACTTTACGGCTGATGCATTCCTCCACACACACTCACACACACACACACACACACACACACACACACACACACACACAGCAGCTACAGTGCATGTGGGTGTGTGATGGAACAGCCTCCCAGTGACTCTTTATTGTGACAGCAGATAAAACAAATGGCTGAGAAACACGAGTTAACTGCAGATTTAAAAGTGGATGTATTTGGACGTGAGGCCCAGGCGCCTGTATCCATTTACATACAAACTGACAAAGATGCTCCATATGTTTGGTGTTGACAACACACACTGAGGTTTATCACACGGCAGCAGGCGTGGAGAATTACTTAGGGGTGCATCTCAGTGAGTGTATACACCAGCTTTCTGTCTCTTTAAATCTCTTTGTCTTTCACACCCCGGCCTACTACACACAACCCACTCAAATCAAATAAAAAAAAATCCCCCAAGGACCCTCTGTGATGGGGGACTGCCCCCAGCTCTTTCTCTCTGGGATGGCAACCGGCTGAGTGTAATAAAGGCCTTTGTTACGCTGCCCTGCTGCAAATCTCTGCTGCTAAAACACACCGGGGGGAAAGGAGTGAGTTGCAAGCAGGAAGAAAATTATTTAGTTTTTATTTCAATCACACCAATCTATAATCAACTCTGGAAGCAAATGAGCCCGAACAAAAGTGCATGACAAAAAACAAACGAGGGATCCCATCGGCTCAGGGGAATAGTGTTTGTCAGAATGAAGCAGGAATAAATCAAACAATGGAAATTGATGCATGAGGTGGGGCAGTAAAGATAAGAAGCGACACTTCCTGTGTGGTTGTATTACTGAGCCTGAGTGTCCAGGAACACAGGTTTAACAAGTGCACACATGCATGGATACTGTACACACTGACCTACCAACAGTGCATTTAAAGTGACAGCTGACTGTGTGCAGACAAGTCAATAAAAGTGCCTCATTAGATGAATTAAAAACTTTAAAGCTGCTGTCTTATTATTAAAATATGTGATGATGAACTCACTTACTTCTGTCCCTTCAGTCTCAGATGGTGAACCCACGTTGTCAGCCTCCTCACAGGATCTTCCCACTCTGACCACAACAGTTTTCCTTCACACTCGGAAACTCCATGACAATGAGTGTAGATGAGTCAAAGTGGAAGAAGCAGTAAAGTGTAAAATAGTCCCAGTGGTTTGGTATCAGAGAGCAAAGGGGCCAGCAACTTCCCTGGTGTGGGCAAGTGCAAGTAGCCACCACTACAACCAGCACAGAGGCTTTTCAAATGACTGCTCCTGGTGTGGGGCCAGAGTGTCTGGCAAAGCCTGGACTGGATCCCGGAGTGGGCTGTTGCTCCATAGGAGACTAAAGACATGATCATTCAGTCCTTCATTCAAATTAAGAGTGACAATAAGAATAATAAGACAATAGAAGTAAGAGTAATTAAAATAAATCAAAGCTGAGGAACTTTTGAAGCTGAAAATCCTTAATACCCTTTTAGCAATGTAATAACATCCTGTTGTTCTTCCATTAAATTGGGTGAAATGTTAATTATACTATATTTGACATTAAAATATAGGCCAAATATTAGGCCATCATTTAGTAGAGATGATGATTAATCCTAAATCCTCACTTGAAGTCCAACATTTTTTTATCTAAACATAGCACCAATACTATTTCTCCTTAACAGTTACTTCAAGATTAAATCTGGACAAATTGTAAGTATAAACCAGGATGCTTGGATTTAATTTAACCTATTTTATTAATTTGGTTGAGTTTAGTTAATTTTATTACGTTTGGTGAATTTCAACAAATTTATGTCATCGAGGTCTAAAACTGTATTTTAGTTTTTCTTATTTCTATAGATTTACACGCACCTCACACCATATACACACCCAACTATCAAAAGCAATAATTTGTGTCCATCTATGACCTGTATTAGTTATTACTTCTATCTCAATGAGGTCATGTTTACACCTCTGTTCGTATCTTTGTTTGTTTGTAAACAAGATTAGGCAAAGACGATTGGACAGATTACCACGACACGTGGTGGAAGGAAGCAGCAGAAGATCCAGGTCACTTTCACTTTTTTCACTTATGATAGAGTGTTTTTAAGCTTTTTTATTGATTTCTCAGAGAACAATTCATGGATCTTCAAAGAAATGTGTGTGCAAGTTGATGCAAATCAGAAGAAAAATCTGGATCTATTGAATCCAAATGTGGTTTCATATGGGGACTAAGGTATGAGCTCTCTGTGCCATACTCTCAGATCAGATGGATGTCCATATATTTAAAGTCAAAGATTGATTAACAGTTGCAAATGACCTGCACAAATATAAAACAACTGTCAGTTAGTTTAGAAAAACGGATGTAGTTACTCTAGCTCATATATAATCCACTAAATCATTTGCACCACCTCATTGACCAGTGTAATTTCCCTGTGACCACTGGTTTAAGGAGCTTCACCCTGCCTCCCCCCCTTTTGTCTGTCTCAGCCGTGGTTTCCCTCCCACTCCTCCCTCACTGACAGTTCAAAGTCTGGCTGCAACAGCCATCAGAGCTGAAATGCACCTTACAATTTAAACCCGGCCCACCAATCAGGAGCCCGCTTGGGCAGTAACAGTCACTGGTGACATTTGCACAACAAAAGGGAGACTAGCTGATTCATCAACCCCCCCCTTTTCCTTCACCCCCTTTCCCCTCTACCGTGACTCCTCCTCTCTTGCTTTTGTGCTCAGACCCAAAATCCCCTTCTACCCCTTGTGACCCTCCTCCCCTCCGCACTAATCTCCTTGTGCCCATTGGATTGACTGCCTCGGTGCTACCTCTCCCTGCACCGAGACCCCCATCGAGCCTGCACCCCACAGGACACACATCACAGTCTGGCCTCGTTTGCAGGACCTCCTCCTTTGCCTTGCTTGGATGAAGCAGGAATACAAAAACCACAGCGCACACGGAAAAAAAAGCACAAGGTGTAATTTGGGCCATGAACAAAAAATACAATCACATGAGCATAATCCGGGACACACAGGAAATTTGCTCTGGGGCTTGTTCTTCACCAGGTGTAGACGAACACATCTTTATTTATCTCACTGTTTTACACATAGTGCTTCAAAATCCAAGGCCTCTTACAGGTTTGGTCACATTCCCAGTGCTTAAATACTGGTCACATTACACACACAAGGACCCTCTTCATTGGCACTTAAAGACCCCACCACACACCCTGCATGTAAGGCTCCCGTGGGGTTTGGGTCGGCCAATATAGAGTTCAGCCCCTTTGTATTTCACATTGGGTGTTTCTATAGCAACAGTGATTTCAGAGACGGACGAGTGGACCCCCGCACCCCCCACCCTCTGTCCATTTTGAACAATTAACATACCCCGCCCCCATCTTGTGTTTAGTGGGGTGTCCCACACACACACACACATGCACACAGGGGGCTGTGCTTAGTTGTAGGTTAATAGGGTGAAGTGAAAGCTGAGGGATTAGCACCAGGATGTGAGACATGGTTTCAAAAAACATTTTAAAATGAAAACGATGACAGAGTCAAAAGAAATCCACTTTGTGATATCAGGCAAATTAATACATCTTTCATTGCCTGAAAAGTGCATCTATCCCACAGGACAGCCGAGTAAATCTTCCCAAACAAAGCTGCCTGAACTCCCTTTTTACACTTTATGTACAGAACAGGAATGTTATATGAGTCCATAAATAGACTGAGGTCACATTTTGATGACATCAGAACTCGAGACACAATTGACTTTCTTTCCATTCTGCGTTGGATCAATCAGTCAAGTCCTTTTAAAGATCCTCCTCATCAGTCTGAGTAAAGCACTGTCCCTCCCGGCCTTGGACGCTCTCTCCCATAGGCTGTCCTCCTTCCAAAACCCCCGCCCCTTCCTCTCGGCCTTGACCTCTGCCCTGTGCAGCCGTTTGTGGAGACGCCAGTGGAGGCGAGAGTCAGGCCGGACTGCGATGGGTCCCCTGCGAGCAAGGCCGAGCTTCAGGACCTCTTCGTTCACACAGTAGCTCCATAACGACCCCTGCTGGACAACAGGAGATATTCAGAAAAGCTCATCAGACTCACTTATGACTCACAAACTGATAATTCTTTGTCTGAGTTTATGGAGGCCTCACCCTGCTTTGAGACACCAAACAGTGCAGTATGTCGTCCTCACGGCTGATCAGTTTCAGCCAGACCGTTTGGGCGGGGGCCAGGTTCTTCTGCAGCCAATCCCTCCCCTCTGGTGTCAGCTCCACTCCGGCAAGACGCACCAGCAATGGAGACCTGGACGCACCTGGAGAGGACAGAAAAGAGCCAGAGACCATATGTGTTACAAATAACATTGGTTATACTCTAAGTGACACGTGGAGTTTCATCTTCCAAAAGTGGCTTTATACACAATCTGCATGACACTAAAAGAAATTTAATTTTCTTTGTATTATTTCAATGAGGTAATGTGATTGTTTAATAGCCACATCTTATTTCTCATGTCTCTCAGGTCATTTGTTTTGTTTTCTTTATGCAACTACAGTATAGTTGCCTTCAGAAATGCACTGAACATGTTTCTGAAATTATCCAGAGAGAAAGCACATGTCTGAGCACATGTTTGCTCCTGAGATTTTCCGGAGAGTTTTCCTGCCAGCTCCCCCAAGTGAAATGTCCAGAAAATGTAAGTGAGCCCATGTGAGAATGAAGCAGGAAAAGGTCTGGAAAATTCCCAGCGAGTAAGTGGGCATGTTGATGACGTTTATAATATGCGAAGGACTATAAAAAATAAATAAAACGAAAACTAATATCTCCGGATGAAAAGAGGAGCCATAGACACTGGGGTCGATGTGCTGTAAACAAAAATGCTTTGTACTTTGCAGCTGAATCTATACGACATTGTCTGCCTCCTACGTGCACTCTAGAGACACCACCGCCTGTTGTTGTGAACACGTCTGGTCTGGACAATCTCCTGCTATGTTCTTCAAAGGAAAATTCCATAAAATTGGGTCCAGACATTTTTATAGAGTTTGCAATAGAATAGTCACATTTTCTACCAAATTCTCATTTAAATAAGGCATCTAATACATTTTATACATGTAGACTGAATTTAGAATTTAGATTTAAAGTGTCAGGCCCACTTTAATCATGATTGTTGAGAATATAAGTAAATCACAGAAAATGCTGACCAACTGTGACAAGAACAGATGTGAGATGTTGTAGGTCAAGTGGGACAAAGGTAATATTTGAAATTGCTGGATGACGCTGGTCCGTTCATGTGAGTCCTTCACACTGAAGTTGCTGATGGAGCACTCAGTATGAAGCCTCCTGATGTTATTGCTCAGTGAGTACTATGATTCAATATGACAGCTAACAGGCTTACCTGCAACTCTTGCTTAGGGTAAGATGATAAAATGCATCTGGGCCCGACTTTACAAAGTAAAGAAAAATGTAACGATGACATTTTTCCTGTAACTAGATGAGAAGGTTAAGTTATTACACTATGGAACTGATGAGAGAAGCAGGAAGTGAGATTTGAGCTTTGGGACAGACCCAGACTACTGGCGAGTTGTTCTAGTGAAGGACAGACTCCAGTAAATAGACAGAACAATTTCATAGATAAAGCACTGGTTTTGAACTGTACCTGTTCAAATGCACTCGTGATTTCTTTAAAACAATGCCCCGCTTTACCCTTGTATTTGTGAAGTAGTGGTGAGAGGACTGGCAGATGAATCGGGACATGCTCCACTTCAAGTCCTTTCTCTGTGACGGAGTGAACTTTCCCACGAAGGCTGACGTTCCTCTCGATGAAACGAGCCGGGATCTCAGACGCAGCTTGAAATTTGGTGATCTGAGGAGGTGGAACGGGTGGAAACGTTTCATGACTCTTGGGTTTCATGTGTGAAAATTCCATTTATTAACATCAAACTGGTGAATGGAAGGAGCCTTTTTCTGTTAAATCTGCAGAGAGGATTATTAGTGTCTAAATTTAGCCTGAAATAAAGTGGGTAAGCTATTATTTGGTGTGTGGTGTGGTGTTTTAGTTTATTAAATTTAAAAAATGTGCATTGAAGTGTACATAGGCAAAGTTACATTTTCAGGACAATAAAGATTATTTCCAGGTAATTTTTTATCAAATTCCAGATTGTTTCCATGACTGGAAAAGAATAATCTAAATTTCCCGGTTTTCCAGGATGCGTGGGAACCCTGTTTTTCACTTTCTTTAATATTGTGTTTTTCAACATATTCATTGATTTCTCAGAGAATAATTCAGGAATGCAGATTTTTTTTAATTAGACATGTTTAGGGGACTGATATTTATGATTGTGAGCAATTTGGTGCAGATCCAAATAAAAATCTGTATGTAGTGAATTCAAATGTGGTTTCATAAGGTGACTGGTGGGCCTTGGCGGAGGTTTGCGCTCTACTGAGTCCCATTCCAGTTTTAATGAAGGAATAGGCAACATCAAATGCATTAAATGAAAAGTTTGCACCTAACCTGTCTCAGTTTGTTGTTTATTCAAACAGTGTGTGTCTTTATCTCTTACCAGTTTGATGCTCCTTGCAATTATCAGAACACCAGCAATCGCCAGCCCAGTGCTTATGTTCTGTGTTAGAGACAAGAGAGCAGTGAAGGGCAGTGAGCCAACAGGACGACAGTGATGTCATTGACTTAGCTGAACATGTGCTGAACACTGACAGTGAGAAAAACACAGAGGTATAAACCCACAGGGGTCAAAATGTGATGCCTGAGAGGACATGAAATCAATGAGGAGGGTTTCTCCAAACAAATCTGAAATGGATTAATTGGATGTAGATGCAGGTGTCGCTGGGTTCTACATGTCCATATATTTGCACATCCACGCTCATGCATCACCAGTCAGTTGCAGTTCAATGGAGGCTCAAGCCCAGTGACTATGAGAACACACAGACACAGGGCTATAACCCCACTGGGGTCAACTGGTGATGCTTGACACATTATCAGATCAATAAGGTGGATTATTGGAGATAAAAAAAAACTCCATTAACCCACATTTGTGACATTTGTTTTACCGAAGAATCTGCAACTGATAAACTAGATATAGATGCAGGTGGCTGCAGGTTCTGTATGTGAGTGAATATATTTGCACATCATGCATCACCAGTCAGCTGCAGCTCAATGGAGGCTCAAGCACAGAGACAATGAGAAACACATGTGGGTATAAACCCACTGGGGTCAACTGGTGATGTCTGACAGGATATCAGATCAATAAGGTGGATTATTGGGGATCTAAATCTCCATTAACCCACATTTGTGACATTTCTTAACAAATTAATCTACAACTGTTAGATTAGATGTAGCTGCAGGTGCTGTGTGTCCATGATGGGAGTATATTTGCACATCCATGCTCATGCATCACCAGTCAGCTGCAGGTCGGTGGAGGCTCCTACCCGCACAATAGTCAAATGATCATCTGCGAGCTGTGATATGACAGACACGACGTTGTGAGACGCCGGGTCTCCTCGCTGTCTCTGTCTGTCCGCCCCTGCAGCGGCAGCCTCGGTCTCTGTCTCTCTGGAACTCGCCGGCATGTTGTTGACATTTTCTCTAGACGCATCCGGCCGTCGCTCCGCCCCCTCGGCGGCAGGATCGCTTGCTTGTGTGGAGTCTCCGCCCTGTGGTCTGCTGTGGACATGACAGGACTGATTGCATTGTGATGATGATAAATAAATATACGATGTAAAGCTCATCCAAAAAAAATCACATCCATGTGCGCTTTGCGATTTGGATGCAAAAGTTGATAAGTTCCGTAATTTACACTTTGAACACGTGGAGGATAAAAGTTGCTCGTGCACGTTGCAGCCGACAGTCCCATTAGCCTTAATAAACACCTCTGGGAACAGTGACGTACACATCTTTGTCTGCACAACTTGACCTAGATAACTTCAGATCTGCAGCACAATTCAACGCGCAGAACAAAAGGGGCGCAATCAAACAATAGAACTGCCCTTTAAATTATATTCTCATTCATAATAATTCGATTCAATGTGCATCAAGGTGTGTGTTTGGTTCAAATGAATCCCCCCCGCGTGTGTTTCGCCTCACTTTCCTGCAAGCGGGGCCACACGCAGCAGATGTTGCCCGGTGCAACATGTCCAGTAACAGACATGTCTGAGCGCTGACTTGTGTGACAGATGCGCCGCAGCTTTCATCTTGTAAACTGTGAAGTCATGGAGCTACTTGAGGCTGGATGACGCCCCCATTACCGCAAATTGGCCAATGGGAGGTGAGAGGCAGAGTTGTCCTCCCGGCCGCCATTAAAGAATTCAATCCATGAACTGAAATAATGGAAATCTGCAGGAGCCATGGATCAGGCGGAGGGGAGTAGCCGATGAGTAGCCTCGCCAACTCGGCTTTTCGTCCGCTTTTTTAAAAGAGCAGTTTCACTATGACGGAGCGTTACGGTGGTTTTGGTGAAAAAGGAGGGCGGCGTAGCTAATTGTTTTATGTAGCTAACAGGCTAGCGCTGGAGCTCTGGTATGTTAGCTTGTGCGCTAGCAGGCTAGGAGAGATCAGGGGGAGGGGAGAGTTCCTTTGCTTTGAAATTGTTTCAGATCAGCTAGCTGCCATTAGCATTAGCACACCAGGGACTAAGCTTTTCTAGGGGGGGGTGAAGTTTTTTTTTTTTTCTTTGAATAAGTTTTCCGGCTCGTATTTTTTTCTTTATTGGACACAGAACTTCTGTGGTGTTTGAATCAGCGTTGGTGAAACCAGGTCATGTAAGCTGCGTGATGTGAGGGTAACGTAGCAGCAAAGCTTGCGGCTAACCGGACCAGACAATACATTTCAAATAGGATTGATGAATCCAGCAGCTACTCGCTTACAGTTGACGCTGCCAGGCTGCCCGTCTAACGTTAGCTTAGCCCCCGGGGCTAGCGGTGGCTAGCGCCGGGCAGAAGTTGTCTGTTTGACTAGCGATAGCTCGGCGTAAGCTAGCAAGTTGCTCAGCGCTTCAGCGGAACAACTGAGCGTCGCCTCGCCAGCGAGTTGACGAGATCGGCTGTCGCCCCCTCGATGGTGATTGAGACAATGGACTTTAACGTTGCAGCCCCGCAGTGAAAGGATGAGTTCGTGCTTTGTACCAAACGGGGCCAGTTTGGAGGACTGCCACTCCAACCTCTTCTGCCTGGTGAGACCCCCTCTGCTCCCGCAGCTAGCTAGCGTTAGCTCCGACACCGAGAGGCCAGAAAGCCATTTTGGCTAATCAGGCAACAAGCTTTGTAACGTCAGTTGCAGATTGGCGTGAAGGCATCGGGGCCTGCGACGTGCACGATCGCGATCCAGCTAACTTTCATAACATGAGACGCACACTGCAGGGTTTTCTTACTGAAGAGCTGCACGCGAATATGTCACGATCATGTGTTTACAGTGCATTGATTACACCCGATAGCCAACTAGCATGAGCGTTAGTTACATGGTGGTAACAGGTCAGGCCAACAGGCACAATTATACACAGCCTGTGCACATCTCATCTCACCTTTTTTGGGGAATAGCTCTACATTTGTAATTAATGCACGTATAAGGAATTAAGTCCCTCTGTTTTTAACTACACAAACTGACGTGATCCTAGACTGACTTGCAGTGACTCATTAGTTGTAAGTAACTGCTGAGTAAATTGCGGGATGACAGTGATGTGTTCAGGCAGGGTTGTGGTGTCACATGTAAAAAGTATTGCAAAACTTTCCAGAAAGTCATCAACCCCTTTTCAGCGTTCTTCATTGGAAGTGATTTTATGCATGACAGGAAAAGCTGTCTGTGTGTGTGTGTGTGGGTTTGAGAGAGTGTGTGTGTGTTTTGAGAGTGTGTGTAAAGGAAGGAACCCATTCACTGAGTTATGCAGTCAACAACAGATGATTGGCTTAATGCTGTACGACTATGTTGTGTGCCCCTTCTCACGTTGTTGTTCTCCCTCTCGTCAGGCTGATTTGACCGGAATAAAATGGAGGCGTTTTGTGTGGCAAGGGCCCACCTCTTCGCCCATCCTTTTCCCTGTGACTGAGGAGGACCCGATCCTGTGTAGTTTCAGCCGATGCTTGACTGCAGATGTGCTGAGTGTGTGGAGGAGACACCACACCCCGGGTCGCAGAGAGCTCTGGCTTTTCTGGTGGGGGGATGACCCCAGTTTCGCCGAGCTTATCCACAATGAGCTCTCAAGTGAGTGGTTTTAACAACTCCACGTTCTTTGCACTATCAGAGTTGATTCTACAATATATTTCACACATGGGGAGAAACGGCAACACTTTTTTAAACAAACCCTAAATGATGAATTCTTACATAATCCAAGGCCCTGTCCCAATTCCTCTCCCTTGGCCCTTGCCCTAAAAATGAAGTGAACTTTGCTGGGTAGTGTCCCCATCCATACGGAGCCACCAGGGGTAGGGCTTGAAAATATTCCCTTAATTTTTCAAAGTTCATATAAGGGACATGGGAGTAACGGACGTTACTCTCACTCAGTCTGTTTACATGCTTGTTTTGACAGCGTGAATAGAATTTCCCCTGAAATACTCATCGTGGCGATTCAAAGTAAGATGTTCCAGTAGATTTTAAATTGTTTTCAGGGTTATTTTGCAAGATTTCATACTCGACAATTTCCATCTACCCCTTAGTTTCTAGGTGGCCCTGAATACACTAAGGTTGAAGGGTTGTTCGAAGGGCTTAATGGCCACTAGCCCTACATCACATGGAGAAATGGGACGACACTACTCCTTAGCAGCCACGCGCAAAACAAAAGGGTAGATCCAAGTATTAGGGGTGAATTGGGACAGGGCCCAAGTAGATCGCTTTGGAATTGGCACTTTTATTCTGAATATTAAGAAACACATATTCAAGAGTGTAGTGGTTATTAGCGAAGCCTTTCGGTAACTGGTGGGTTGTCAGGCAAAATGGGTCAATTCGTAAAAACTTCTTTGGTGTTTTTGATGACACTGCCAACCTCTTCTAAGCTGCGGCAAGGATCTGTTATGCAACTTAAATGATATAAAGTATGATAATAATAGGTCATGTCTGCCAAACTGGCTCTCGGCCACAGATACAGGTGTGTACAGTAGCTCTAAGACAAGCTGTCTTGCGTCAGAGTCACATGACACAGTCTTGATTTTTTTTTTGGAAGAAGGCCTCACTCCGGTTTGTTTATATTCATGTCTGTGAGACAAATCCCCCTGGAAGCTGCCACTCTGACCAGGTATTCTGTCCCCAGTCTCAGCCTCCATCCACACTCGTATGTTTCAGTTTCAAGAAAACTTGATTTACACCTGTTATCCACACTTAGTGCGGAGACTTCTGGAAATGCCGTGGGGCCCCTTTCAAGTTTTAACAACCAGGCTTGTGATTTAAACTGGACAGACAGAAATTGACTGACTTTTGGTATCACTTTATTCAGATACTTGCATTTGCTTCCTGATTATCAGTCACAATGTATCTTCCCTTATTAGTCATGCTCCAGTCACGTGACCTTTTTGCAAAATGACACAATCGTTGACAACCAGTTGTAGATGCAATAAGTGTAAGCATTTTAGCAACGCTTGCTGGACAGAGATTGTTCTCAATCTAGGGCACTGATTTAAAACAAAAGCATATCAGGGTAGAAGTAGCCTAAGGGAAGGTCAAGTGTTACTCTGAGACAACACAGAGCAAAATTTCCACAAATCTCAGCTAAACTGCAGAGTTGGAAATGCACATTTAATCATTATGAATTACAGCTCTTGAGAAAACATTGTTGACCAAACTTAACCACCAAAAGAGCTGAATTGTTTTATTCTTTTTGATTTGTTTTATTCCAATACTATAAATATAAAATATTGAATGTTTTTTTTATCTGTTCCAACGGGTCACTTTTGTTATTGTGCTGTGAAAAACAGGCAACGTCTAATTTCCCCCATCAAGCACACCGCTGTATACATTTAATATGATGCCATTTTATTAAACAGGAAAAACAGAGGTTTGATTGTATCTGTCGCTTACAGGTGAGGAGGATGGCGAGTGGGAGAGTGGCCTGTCCTACGAGTGTCGAACGCTCCTGTTCAAAGCCATCCACAACCTGCTGGAGCGCTGTCTCATGAACAGAGGCTTTGTTCGCATCGGGAAGTGGTTTGTTAAGCCGTACCAGAAGGAGGAGAAGACCATTAATAAAAGGTACGCCCCTGCTTCCTAATGGCAGACAGCGGAGTTAAATGACATGCTGTAAATTCTCAAACCCCCTACACTTACCGAATGGTCAGGTCACTTGTTGTGTCTGAGGTATGTTCTGTTCACAGCTGTCAGATTTACCTGTACCAGGTAGAGACCTGTTGTGGCGCTGCACACAAATATTTGTTTCACTCGTCAACAGATTTTAATCTGCTACTTTGTGATTTTGTTTATTTTTTAAATGCTGTTAGTGAATCTCAATACTATGCTGCTTAGATGCTGTTATGTTGCTTGGAAATCAGATAATATACCCAGGAGCCAGAAAAGACTTGATAAGTTAAATAAGTGACAGCAGCTGAAGGTCTTTTCCAGCTCACATGCACTGTGCGGTCCAAGAGACCCTTTTTCTTTGGTACCTCCATTATTCTTCAAGGCAGTTTCTTTTTGTGGTGCAAGAAAAAGCAGCCCAGTTGCAGAAGATAAATAAAGCTGTAGAACAAGATGTCTTGATATGTACTTGCTGTGCTGAAGGGCTGAGCATTAGCCAGCATTTGACACTGGAGTGTTGGTCAACATTTGCAGAATTTGGAGGTTGTGCTGTTACAGTTGTTACTATGTTTAAAGAGTTGGATTTACTGTGACATTGGCTGGGAGCAGTGTTTGAAACATGCACACAGCACTTCAGACAGAACCATCAAACAGACCTTGATGGAGACATGTTAAGGTCGGATGTGTTGTACGTGAGCCACAGTGGGCCGATGTTCTTATTGTGTTGAAAGTTGTGCTGTAAAGTTCCCATAATAGTTTGTGGCACTTTAATGATTAAAATTCCCATTTGGGACTTAACTGGAGAAATGTTGCTCGCAGCTGTATTGTTTTTAACTACACTGTAATAGGCCGACAGCAGTTTCTGGGAATGAAACATCATCTACTTATAGGAATATGCTGTGAATAAATACACATGGCTTTCCTTAAGCAGTGTAAACATGACGCTAGACAGTTGAGTGTGATACAGCATCTGCTGCTCTGATTTATAAATAAAGTTTTTATGCATCGTAGCTACACTGAGGTCAGTTACAACTAGATCCATGTTGCTTTGAGTCACAGAGATCCTGCAGTGCTCAGAGAACATAGATTCCTGGAATGATCACAGCTTTCTAATCACATTAGCGCAATGACATATCTTTCATCTGGTCTCGCATATGAAATGTTTGTTATAGTCTGCCAGCATGTTGACCAACAGTTTAATCTTGTCTATGTCAATAGAGCAACACGTCAAGGGTAAAGTTTTAATGTCTGCACCTCTGTGCTGTTATCGTAGAAGTGCGAGCTTGAGGTTAACCTTAAACAGTGCACAAAGTTCTGTTTGGTTCAGAGTGGACTTCTGCACCACTGTGTTTCCTTACCTGTTGAACATAAGGCTGGAGGCACAGCCCCCTCCTTGCTCCTGAATGAAGTGTCTGGGGAATCCTGGAGTTCCCAGACAAGCTAATTTGAGTCTCTGTTTGTGGCCGTGTGGCTCCGACCTAACTTGTGTTTGATGCAGAGGTCCTTCTGGCAGCTTGGTCGATGGCTCATGCGAGTTCTAGCTGCTCCATGTATATTAAAGTACTGTTGCACAGAACAGGAGTGTATTTTCTTGCTCACTGGTGTTTGGCCTCTGTTTTTACATAAAAATGTCTACAAGTGAGTGTTGAGGCAGCACCTCTAACAGAGGAGTCTGGCGGTCTCACTGTCGCCTGCCCTCTCTGGCTGGTAAACAGGGCAGTCTTTGGAAAATGCTGAGTGTGCACTGTGGTTTTACAGCAACCATGTCAACAAGCACTATTTTAGTGCGTTTAGCAGCCTGCTCTCCCAGAAGTAGCTAGAAAATAAAGATGGATATTGTTTAAACATTTCATGGTTTTTCAATATCCCCACAGGTTTATTTTTGCACCATATTTCTTTGCCTGTGTTTTGTTCTGTGCACCATCTGATTAGTGGTATTGTTTTTTTGGGGGGGTTTTCTTTTTGACATAATGATGTGGTTACGCTTGTGGACTAATCCCTCTAAACACTACAATCCCTCTTTTTTTTTTTTTATCTTTGACTCAACTTGCAGCGAGCACCTATCTTGTGCATTCACCTTCTTCGTACACGGAGACAGCAACGTGTGCACGAGTGTGGAGATCGCTCAACATCAGCCTCTTCAGTGGCTGAGCGAGGAGCATCTCAGCCTCGCCCAGCAGAGCTCTAGCCCCTTGCAAGGTAGGATCACAAGATTTACAGTTGTTTTACACAGAACTGGTCTTTATCTTGATAAATTATCTGTTGGGTTTATTATCCTACATAAGTACTCTGACTCCTCTCTGCCCTCCAGTCATCCTGAGCCCATATGGCTTAAATGGGACCCTCACCGGCCAGGCTTTTAAGATGTCAGACCACCCCACGCAGAAACTCATTGAAGAGTGGAGGCAGTTTTATCCCATCAGCACCAGTCCCAAGGAGGTCCAGGAAGAGAAGATGGAGGATACGGATTGGGAGGACGATTCCCTGGCGGCCGTGGAGGTTCTTGTTGGTAAGGCCTCGTGATATTTTATTAATGTGGCGAGCGGTGACTGAATGCAATCAAGAATTTTGCGATTCGATTGATTTTTTTTTTTTGTCAAATGTTGAAGGATATTCTTAGTTTTCTTGAGAGAAAAGTTGAAAGGTTTATCTAAAATAGAGTATAATTGTCTTCCCTTCTTTTGCCAACAATTCTGATGAATTATTATGACTAAGTATAAGAGTCGTTTGGAAAGAATTATAGAATAAAGCTTTCAACATTTTTGCTGCTGTACACTGTGGTCTAAACAATCAAATAACCATGTTCTATGTAATCCAGTTGCACATGATATAAAATATATTGTTTATACTGTAAAAATCAGAGAGCCAGAACCAAACCAGGTGGAGATTTGGTTGCACGATGATGATGATGATGATGATGATGATGTTGATGATGATGAATGATTGATTCAGTACTGGTTTTAGAAATTAAAAGGGAATGTCTTATTTCTGTGCGCCTTACACGCTGTTTTGGAAATAAATATGTGTTTGGTTCCAGCGGGGGTGAGGATGGTATACCCTTCCTGCCTGGTGCTTCTCCCCCTGTCGGACCTCCCCGCTGTGGTCCCTCAGGGCTCGGCCAACACCTCAGGAAGCCTGTGTGGTGCTCAGCAGGGCCAGGCTGCTCACAGAGATCCTGCCATGTCCTCTGTCACTCTGACTCCTCCAACATCGCCAGAGGAGGCTCAGACTGGTAAGAACTGGAGCGGCACGTTGACCAGAATTAAACACCTGAGCATGTATTGACATTTTCTTTTGGAGAGAGACAGAATTTTTTTGTCCTGCCTTTCTTCATAGATTATCAGCCTGCCCAGAGGTGGCTCAAGTTGTCCTCTGCGACCGATGGCTACTGCTCTAACAACACTCTTCATGGGGGTAAAATCCCTCGTAGACTGGCCAGCCAGATGGTGGAGTCTGTGTGGCAGGAATATAGCATAAACCGCACAGGGAACAAGTATGTTTGGCTTCATCTCTTCCTCAAAGTTTGTATTGACGGACAAAGTGTTGCCTCCATGCTTGATCGATAAAATGTCTATCTGCTCTTCTTTATCAGGAGGAAGTTTACTACCTTGACAAATGGGACCTGTGAGGAGGAGTCAGACAAAACTGGACTCTGGGATTTTGTGGAGTCAACTCACAGGCCGCATTGCAATTGCTCCAGGTATGTGGAATGGAATGCATTCACATGTGTGTTTTTTGTTTTATAAGTTAAAGAAAACATCTCATAATCATTATTTGCTGTTCGTCACATAGACATAAGAATCAGAAACAGCGATCCAGCAGCACCTCAGGACACCCGCCATCATCGGGCCAGCCCGCTCAGCCGGCGCCCAAGCACAAGCTGGGCGAGAAGCTGGAGAAGGGGGAGAAGCAGCAGAGGAGGCCGCAGACGCCGTTCCACCACCGCAACTTCGTGAGTGATGAGCAGTCCATGGAGCCGCAGAACCAGAGGCTTTGTCTAAGATCGCAGGAGGAGGGCTCATACCCCAGTCTGCACCACGTGGACACGGCGCCCTCCAAAGCCCCAACGCTGCACACACACGGCCCCCCTGCAGACCACGCTGGATCCCCACCTCCCCCGCCTCTCAGCCCACATCCATGTGATCACGGCGAAGGTGACATGACTCCAGGTGGCATAAAGAGCTCGTCCACGCCCATCCACCAACCGTTCTACCCGCCGTCAGTGGAGCCGTGTCTGCTTCCACAGAAGGGCTCATCTGAGGAGCCTCAGCTGGAGACTATGCCTATGCCTCTGCCTTTCCCCCCAGCCTACAATGAAACCTTAGAACCCACGGTCTTTATAGGTTCAGCCATTAACCCCAACGAAGACTCTACCCACAACCCCTGGAAGTATTTCAACCTGCCCAGGAAGAAGGCCTCCAACTTCCTGACACCCCAGCTACCTGTGGATAAAATACGAGAGGATTCTTGGAGAGGTGGAGGAACAGAAAATGTAGTTTCTGTAACTGAGTAAGTACTTGATCACTCATCCTCACATGCATTAAAACTATTGTAGCTGTTTATTTAATCAGCCTGCTTCCTCCTATCTGAGCATCTCTGCACAATTTCTCTCCATGCAGGTTGATGTCGGGCTCCACGCAGCAGTTGAAGGTTTCCGAAGAGCTGATCAAGACTTACGCCCAGCGGAGAAACAGCCACCTTGCTCCCGCCACGGGAGACGAAGAATACAGTGAGGAGCCAGACCCTTACGCCTTCGTGGAGGGAGACGAGGAGTTCACCTTCACCGAGAAAAAGGACAAGGCTGGAGCTGAGAGAGATGGCAACAAGAAACACAAGGTGTGTTCCAGGGTTGAATGCTGGGTTGAGATCCTTTTCTTCACTGTCCTCTTAGTAGCAGGGTGAACCTGGGATGATCAGCATGTGTGTGATTGCAGGAAAACAGAAGTTATCATTTTTACATCACTTTGATGGCACTCTTACCAACATCTGTTGACATCAGCAAATATCAAACTATCAGTTATTAGGTTGTTGCCTTAACTCTTCATCAGGCTGATGTTAATTTATACATTTGCTATTTTAAGATTAGGTCTTTGGTCTTTAGTTTTTAACTGTGCCAATTTTGTAGCGTATTTAATAAAACTTTCACAGGAAGTCGCCTGATAGAAAATTCAATACATTACATACATTGACCTTTAGGATCAAATCAACTTTTTTTTCTTTTCTTAAATCAGTCCTAAATATGTTTTTTGTTGTATTCCATCAACATCTTAAAATAACTACTGCTGGTGGTAGAGGATGATATGATTTTCCATACAGTACAAGTTCAAAAACAACAGTCTTGTATGCAAGTACAAATGGTGGCAGTTTCCTTCATGCATCTACTCTGTGAAATAATGGTTTCCCTACGTTTCATAATTTTTGTGATAATTTCCTTTTTATGACCCAGGGGGACGAAGGAGGTGGAACTTCGGGAGATGGTGAGAATTCTTTCCTTCTGTCTGTTTGTCACATACATGTTGAAATGTGATAAATCATCTGGAGTTTGCCATCTTTTTAAACGCCTCATTTGTTTTGCATTGCAGATGGTCAGGGTCCGCCAGGCAGCAAACCCTTAGCCTCGATCAGCCTCATCCATGAGAATGACTTGGCCGTGTCCTACAGCGACCTGGATAAAATCTTCAATTCAGATGAAGACGAGCTAGCGGTAAGTGCATCTGTGTGTCCAAAAGCTGTACCCACATTTTTAGTCTCCTGATATTGTCAGGAACTGCTGCTGATGTGCTCCTGGAAAACTGAAACACTGAAATAGAAAACTGAGTATACCTTTTCCCCTGTCTGCACAGCCTGGATCCAAAAGAGCTGGAGCTGGAGCAGAGGACAAGTTTGGCTGTAAAGAAGCTAAAGCTGCCATGTTGGATCCCCTGTCTTGCATAAGTATGAAAACTAAAAATCTGTTAGTTAGTCGTACATGGTTATTCTATACACGTGTTGTTTCAGGAGAAGTAACAATGTCTTATTTCCCTAGGCTCAGCGGACCTGCACAAGATGTTTCCGACGCCGCCTTCCCTGGAGCAGCAGGGTTACTCCCCCATGAACTCCGGGAGCAAGGATAGTCTGGAAGCAGGGGCGGGCCTCACCATGTTGGACGGCAGCCAGCTCAACACTCACTTCAAGATGGAGGTGGAGGAGGGATTCTGCAGCCCAAAGCCATGTGAAATAAAGGTAGGACGCATCACACACCTGCGTGAGGAGCAAGTGGGAAACTTGGTTGCATCAACTGTGTTTTCACTGTTTAACATTATTAGGATTAAGACTAAGACCCGTCTGTGCTTTCAGGACTTTTCCTTTGTGTACAAGCCGGAAACGAGTCAGGCGCTCATCGGCTGTTCCATGTACGCCCCCCTGAAGACCTTACCCAGCCAGTGTATGTTGCCCATCAAACTGCCAGAAGACTGTGTTTACACTCGCAGCTGGACGATGGGCAAAATGGAACTCATACCCCCAGTGACAAACGTCAATCTCCTCACCAAAGACAGGTAAAGCACAGAAACATTTGCAATGCTAAATAAGTTCAATGAAAATACGAAGATTAAAATAGTGAACGTTATTGAAATTCCCAAAAAATGTACGCAATCTGAAATCACTGTTTATCTCTCTGTCACAGTAACGTGCCCAGTGTGGAGCCAGACTACAGTCAGACATACACCCCTCAGACCCACACACCATTCATGTCCAGCAGTGCTCCTCCCAGTAACAGCGGCACAGGCATCCTGCCCTCTCCAGCCACGCCTCGCTTCTCTGTGCCCACCCCTCGCACGCCACGGACTCCACGGACACCCCGCGGCCCGTCCAGCGTGCAGGGCTCTCTCAAGTATGACAACTCTGATCTTTACTCCCCGGCCTCGACACCCTCCACCTGTCGACCGCTCAGCTCAGTTGAGCCGGCCACTGTACCATCCATCCCAGAGGCCCACAGCCTCTATGTCACCCTCATCCTCTCCGAGTCGGTCATGAACCTCTACAAGGACTGCAACTTCGACAGTTGCTGCGTATGCGTCTGCAACATGAACATCCGGGGGGCAGATGTGGGAGTGTACCTCAAGGACAACGGCGAGGCCCAGTACCCCTGCACTTGTGGCTTCAGTGCAGTCACCAATCGGCGCTTTGGACAGTCAGCCGGGCTCTTCCTGGAGGACGAATTGGACGTGGTGGGACGGGGCTCGGATGCGAGTCGCGACACAGAGCGGTCCTTTGAAGAGCTCCGAGCTTCCACCACGCACAAGGCCGGCAGTCTGAAGGAGAAGCCTCCAGATGAGCTAATCCTGCTGCTACAGGACCAGTGCACCAACCCATTTGCCCCAATTTCCGGTGTGGAGTACCCCAAGCCGACCTCAGCGCCCAGTTCATTCCTGAGGGTCGAAGAGAGAGACTGTTATAACGACTGCTACATGGCACTTGAGCATGGCAGACAGTTCATGGACAATATGTCAGGAGGAAAAGTGGATGAAGCACTAGTGAAAAGCACCTGTCTTCATCAGTGGCCAAAATGCAAATGTACGACTTCTTTTACCAAATCTTACCACTGCAAGCATAGTTTTCCCTCATTTATTCCATTCAACTTCAAACAACATAAATTTAAGACTTCTCTCTTTTGGTTTTTCCTTTTATAGCCGCGGATATGAGCAAGCTCTTCTCTCAGGACGTCCTGCGGGTGTTACTGTCCCTCCAGCCTGTGCTGCAGGACACCATCCAGAAGAAGAGAAGCGTTCGCTCCTGGGGTGTTCAGGGACCGCTCACCTGGCAACAGTTCCACAAAATGGCCGGGAGGGGATCATATGGTGAGTGGAAGGCGTTTGTACTTAAGTGTTTTATTTTTATTGTGCTGTTTGTCTCTTATAACAAAATGATCAATGAGGAACCTTGTCCTCTTTTCTCCCACAGGCACAGATGAGTCTCCTGAGCCTCTGCCCATCCCGACCTTTTTGGTCGGTTATGAGTACGACTTTGTTGTGCTGTCTCCGTTTGGCCTGCCTTACTGGGAGAAGCTCCTCCTGGATCCTTTTGGCTCCCAGAGAGATGTGGGATATGTCGTCATCTGCCCGGAGAACGAGGCTCTGCTCCGCGGGGCCAAGTCCTTCTTTAAAGATCTGAGTACTATGTATGAGGTAAGCACCTGGCACTTCCTAAAACTCATCCCTCTTGTTCTGACATGTCCACAGAAACAGTTTCTCACTCTGAAGAAAGGATTTGCTCCGTTTCATTTACACATTCATTTCATTTTCTCTCGACAGGCATGCCAGCTTGGGCAACACAGGCCCATCTGTAAGAGTCACCCAGAGGGCGTTTTGAAGGTCGGCACCACAGAAAGCAGGAGCATGACAGAGCAGCCCCTCAGTGATTGGTTCCTTAAGATGGCTACAAGAGACGCAAACAATGAAGCCTTTAATAAGCTCAAGTGCTTTGCTCAAGTGTGCCGCTATGATCTAGGTAACATGTTTGATCAAAATCTTTAAAGAAGTTAGTGATGTCTTTTATAGATTGTGAGAACAGCAATTGATTGTTTTCTTTTTACCTTCATGACCACTTTCAGCCCCGTACTTGTCAGAGCAGTCTTTGGATAGTTCTCTATTGTCCCAGCGCTGCCCCACCGTGGTCATCTCCCCCCAGACCCCCAGCTCTTCCAGCACCTCCTCAGGACCCCAGAGCACCAACACTACCAGCACCAGCTCTGCCCAGCCTGCCCAGCCAGCCCAGCCTGCCCAGCCCGCCCAGGTCAACAGCACCCCTTCCTCCACCTCCTCAGGCTCCCAGACCATCGGGGGAATGGCGCCGGCCAAGCCAAGCTCCTACTCGCCGTTTGGGACAACAGGCTTGCAGGGCAGCACGTCTCAGAACGGACCCCAGGCCAACCAACAGGGGGCCGTGGGGCAGGCAGAAAACGGACCCTCAGCCAATCAGCCTCAAGTGTCCGCTGAGGTCCCAGAGAGGTAGGATTATATCTGGGTTTATATCTGGTGATCAGCTTTTAAAATAAGTCAAGTTTTAATGTGTTGGAAACGTGTTAGTAGTTTGTAATCAATTGACGACTTGATTTAAACATGGTTATTGATTCGTGGCATTACTGAATTCATGCCACTCTCAGCAGCACACACATGTCCATGTGGTTTAACATGTTTTGATCTTTACTCACTGACCATATGTGTTAATTGATATTTTTAAAATCTAGTTAAAGATAAATAGATATTTCTGACATTATTGTGAACACTATACAAACAGCTGGTAAATTTAACCTTCACACAAGAAGTATGTCTGAAGTGAATCCCACGTCCTAATAGTGTATTAGTGTATTCATAGTGTATTAGTGTATTCATTGTACTGTGGATTCAAGTAAAAGCGACCCGGGGTGCAGCTAAATATTATTTAAATGCGGTTAAATCTAATTGTCCGATTTTGTCTAGAAACAACAAGCTGGAATTGTTAAAAAATTGTAAATTTTGATTACAAATTAACTTGAACGATACATTTTCTGCCAATCTATTATCAATTGACCTTTACAGCTCTAGAAGTATCACATTGTCTTATGCTTAAAACACATTTTTATCGTAAAATCCTTCCAAACGTCTCCAAAAACACATTTCTCATCTCCACCTGTTGCAACTTTGAAGTTTTATCGTACTATTTAGAGATTTCTGATTGTTGGACCTTCCCCTGTAGTCATGACAACTGGCTCCGTTTACATATGGTCATTACAGTGATGTGAACATTTTCAACAGCTTGACTAAAGATTATATATTTTCTTCACAGCACAATGGACAGAGACAAAGTGGGCAAGCCCACAGACGGAGAGTCCCACGCTGTGTCTTACCCGCCCGCCATCGTGGTTTACATCGTCGACCCCTTTAGTTACGAGGACGCAGACAGAGAGGTCCACTCCAGCACCTACACACTGGGCCTGCTGCGTTGTTACATGGAGATGCTCCAGTTCCTGCCTGCTCAGATCAGAAACGCTGTCTCAGTACAGGTACGGCTCAAAGAGGTTTAAGGATTCTCATTTCAAACAGTTAGTTCCTCTAATATTTTGGGGAACGGACGAAAGAAATGGTCTGTGTCAGTCTCTTGAGATGAAGGTGAAGTCCGCACAGTGAGTCTGCTGCTGAGCGGTGATGGTTGTCATCTGTAGTTAAAACTAATCACCTCTCTTTAGCTACAATAGAGCAGTTTACCAGGAGGCACAGAGGGAGGTGAGAAGGAGCAGGGGACTCATTAACAGACAATAATGGAGGTGGTAACTGCTACACCTGCGATATAGGGACACAATAAAGCATCAACATGCCAGAGAGAGTTCTGAAACAAAAGAAGTGTGAATGTGCTAATGGTTTCAGTGGTGGAGTCCTCAGTGCAGCCAGGGCAGACACTGAGAATAGCATTATCCACCAGGGATGCAGCCAACAGATTAGGATTTTGCTTTAATTTGCCAGAAGTTACTTGAATTGCATTGAATAAAATATAGAATATATATATATGAGGTTTGGTTTAAACATCTTCTAATATGGATTCAATTAATTATAAAAATGCACCTTTAAAAAAAGGAGTTTTCAGATTATCCACATGCAGTCGTACTTTTTATGTCACATAGTTATGTTCTCTATTTAGAGAGCACTTTATTCACTGATGGAGAAAAAACAGTGTAAAAAATCTTGGGTACCACAAGAGGCTGAATATTCTTGGTGAACCCAGATGGACAAATCGCTGACATTAAAATGTTTCTTCCCAAATGAGAAATTTGGGAATTTAACTCCGACTTTAATGGTGAACTTCACTTGACATTGCTCTAAACTTCACAAATATGTAATATATAATTTACATGTCATTCACAATTTCTCATTTACATTTCAAAAAGAAACAAACAACTTAAAAATAAAGTTGGCAGATATTCACTTGCAGAAGAGGTGGAAGTACTAAAATCTGAGAATGAAAAAGTTACATAGATAAAAAGTTTTGGTGCAGATAAGTGCATAAAATGTTTTCTCACTGTTGTGTTTTATTTCTTCTCAGATTGTTCCCTGCGAGTATCTCCTGCAGCCGGTGCACAGCGGCGAGCGTCACCTCTACGGCCAGCTGCTGAAGTCACTGGCCTTCTCCGTGTTCACACAGTGTCGTCGGCCTCTGCCCAACTCCACCAACTTCAAGGCTCTGACGGGCTTCGGCCCTGGTCTCGCTATTGACATGGCTCTGAAAGACCCAGAGGTAACTGCTGCATCTATGAATCTTCTGTGATGCCTGGTGGAAGTCGCTGGACAACGAAGTTTTAAAAAATGTGTTGTTTGGTCCTCTGTTGTCTCTCTTTTAAATCAACCTGTATTTTCCCTTGTGCAGAGGCCCGAGTGTTTGCGTCTGTATACGCCGCCCTTCATCTTGGCTCCAGTGAAAGACAAGCAGACGGAGCTCGGGGAGACTTTTGGCGAAGCGTCCCAGAAGTACAACGTCCTGTTTGTCGGCTACTGTCTGTCTCATGACCAGCGCTGGCTGCTGGCCTCCTGCACCGATCAGCACGGAGAACTGCTGGAGACCTGCATCATTAGTATCGATGTTCCCAACAGGTACATGCACTCACTCACCAAAAAGAGATGCACCAGTGCCACAGGATTGTGTCTTTATTCTAACCACATGTGTTGTCTCTGCAGGGCTCGCAGGAAAAAGGGCTCAGCCAGACGACTGGGTTTGCAGAAGCTGTGGGAGTGGTGTCTCGGCCTGGTGCAGGTGACATCGCTGCCATGGAGAGTGGTCATTGGACGGCTTGGTAGGATGGGACACGGCGAACTGAGAGGTACACACACACACACACACACACACATTGCTGCAGGGCTTTCTGAGTGTGCAGTTCACAAGGACGTGTACGATCAAACACTAATGTGCTCTCATCTTGTCCGTGTTTCAGACTGGAGTATTCTGCTGAGCAGAAGGAATTTACAATCCCTCAGTAAGCGTCTGAAGGAGACATGTAGGATGTGTGGTATCTCTGCTGCTGACACTCCCAGCATCCTTAGCGCCTGTCTGGTTGCCATGGAGCCCCAGGGTTCCTTTGTCATCATGCCAGGTAAAATAAAATAGAGATAAGTTCATTCAAGAATTCCTAATGACGCTCAGTTGAGTTTGTAAGTTACGATCGTCTCTTCTCCACCGTGTCTCTGCAGACTCTGTCTCGACGGGTTCAGTGTTCGGTCGCAGCACCACCCTGAACATGCAAACATCGCAGCTGAGCACTCCTCAGGACACATCCTGCACACACATCCTGGTGTTCCCCACCTCGGCCATGGTGCAGGTCAACACTAACACTGCAGAGCCCATCGACATCAACTTCAATCCCATAAATCCTGGTGAGTTTGGTCGCTGACGAGGCTTCAGAAGAAACGCATCAGAAGAAAGAATGGTGAATGTTGAAGGCTGCTTGTTTGCTCTTTGCAGATGGATCTGATGGAATGGGCATCTTTGACCTGTTTGACAACGACATGGTGGATCCCGACCTCATCAACATCCTGCCCAACTCCCCCACTACCTCCCCCGTTCACTCTCCTGGCTCCCACTACCACCAGGGGGGAGATGGAAGCAAGGTCAGTCAGTTAGATGGATGGATTATTTACCTGAATACCTGATCTAATGAAGAACTGAGACATAGTTTTACACAGTTGGACCAATCAAAACACGTCAAATTTCCGTTGTTTTTTTACCCTCAAATTGACAAAGAAGTCAAATCTTAAATTTCGTGTCACTTGTTGTCATGTTCGTTTTTTTCTTCTTCCATCATCGACCAAGAAACTTCATGATTTTGCTGCAACATTGACACATTGCGCTCCCTCCTGCTTCTGGAGGACGGGAAATTATTTCTGGGCCGATGTCGTAACTGTTGTCGCTCAGTTGTTGTTCTCACTTATAAAAAGACCCCAGTACAACAGAAACAGCGAATAGTAAACAGGATATGAATCACATAAAATTGACAATTTAAGTCGAAAGCCTGTTCTGTAGGAAACAAATTGTTCTGTGGTTTCATTCCCTCGATGTTGTCTTGCAGGGTCAGGGTACGGATCGTATGGAGTCCCATGAGGAGGCTCTGAACATCCTGCAGCAGCCGATGGCTCTGGGCTACTTCGTCTCCACAGCAAAGGCTGGACCACTGCCCGACTGGTTCTGGTCGGCCTGCCCTCAAGCCCAGAACCAGTGCCCACTCTTCCTCAAGGTACAGTGGCACTTGTGTATATATATTTATCTCAAATCTGTTCCAAAGTGTGGAAAAACTGTTTACTTGTTTTTGTCTCAGGATCATTTGCAGATAGTCTTTCAGAACATTCAGAATAATGCCAGATAAAGTTTGAGAAGGCCAAATGAGATTGTGCAAATTTTCTTGTCTGACCAATGGTCTGTCTCTCTGAGAACCAGCCTGGAGATGATGCCATCAATTAATTTAAGGGTTTTGATTTAATTTGTCTCCCATGTTTCTGTCTCCCAGGCCTCTCTGCACCTGCATGTGTCTTCTGTCCAATCAGACGAACTCCTGCACAGTAAACACTCCCACCCGCTGGACTCCAACCACACCTCTGATGTGCTCAGGTAGCTGCTCACACAACAAGAGTCTGTGAGAACTGTGTTTTTCCAATTAGGACAATGTCTTAACACTGCCCTCCTGTGTCTGCCTTCAGATTTGTTCTAGAGCAGTACAACGCCCTCTCCTGGCTGACGTGCGACCCTGCGACCCAGGACCGCCGCTCCTGTCTGCCTGTTCACTTTGTGGTGCTCACCCAGATGTACAACTTTATCATGAACATGCTCTGAACTCTAAACGAGATCAAACCGCTGAGATCAGATCGAATTGTGGATCCTCGACACTCAAAGGACCTCACACTCCATCAGGGCAAATACGGAGGAAGCGTCTCTTCTTCTCCTCCTCCTCTTCTTCCTCCCTGATGTATCTTAAACAACACTGACTGACTGGAAGTCTCCAATCAACCAATCAATCAGATGCCAAGAATCCATTTTAGCATTTTGGAAGATTAAGGGACGTTTCATAAAGGAGAATAAATTGTCTTTTTAATGACTGTAGATTGCAATCTATAAATTTTATCTTAATGAAATGCCTGCATATATTATTTATTGTAAGTTTTTAAATGTGGAATTTTTAATGCTTAATATCTTTTATATATTACAAATCCTAGAGGGTGTGTACATCTCACTGTAAAGGAATTGGTTTCAAAAGTGTAATTTTCTCAATTACAACACAGAAAAACCTGTTCAAGTGAATTTGCTGTAGATTGCTTTTAGAATATTATTTTTTCAAAGGGTACAGACCTTTTTATTGACATGCTGTAAAAATGAAGTAAACGCTGGCCTGGGCATTTGCATCCCACCCGACGAGTGGATGAGACTTTACCTCTCTGTCTGCTTCAGCTCCAGAGTCTCTCGCACAGTAACTCAATGAGCTCTGAAGAGGAATTAAAAGGTACATTGTCAGATTATATATTTTATATAACAGATTTAGGTAATTGTGTGTGAGTGTATATGTGTACATATAATTGTGTGCCGCTACTGATGGTGCAGCTTCTGTTTTAGAATTAAAGTGCGTCTACATTATATCATCTTGGTTTTTATGGAATTTATTTCAGGTTCGTTTACCCACAAATTCTTACAGTATTCACCAAATACATAATTATTTTTCCCATCACACGTACAGCACACACTGCAATCAGGGACAATTCAGGGTTCACTGTCATGCCCATGGACAGTTTTACACATGGATTGGCATTGAACCTACAACCTTCTGGTTAGCGGACGACCCATTCTATCTCCTAAAAAATATTAATATCTGCACCTGATGAATAAATTATTTAATTTTATGGCTGAAGCTCGGATGACTTAATCCTAAACTTCCTGTAAAGCAACTTTATGCAACTGTTCTTGGTGTCTCAATTCTGTATTAATAATTTATTCATATAGCACTTTTCAATACAAGTCACCAAGTGCTTTACAACTAACAAAATAAAACTTACAATCAGAATAGAAAATACAGACAAAAGCAATAAACATCACATGATAAAAGCTTTATTATAGTGAAATCTACGTGCTTGAGTTTCCCCATGTTCTGAAACAGTTAAGAGGGAAATACTACACTTTATACTTCACTAAATTCTGTTGATAGGTTATGTAGCAGATTATAAAATAATCCAAAACAGTTTAGTTCAAATAATACTATCTATCCCAGTGGGAAATTCACAAGCAGTGCCCAGCAGTGGATAAAATCATTAAAATTAGCTTCAACTTTACCATCGGCAACAATCCAGTGATGAGTATATTCATAATAAAAGTTGATTAATCAATAATATAATCCCAGAATCTGAAATATTTGGTACTGCTACTTTTGGTACCTGTAGAATTTCTCATAAAAAATCCAAATAAAAAATCTCTTTATAAAGATTTGAATCCTTTTTCACAGCTTACTTTACTCTTCTGTGGCTGCAGCTCCTTAATTTAGTTTATAAGTAGATTTAAGTAACTGAATAAATTAAAATGAGTTTTCTGCAGCACCGTTCTAAAGAAGCTGCTTCACAGTAAGAGTCTGTTATCACATGAGTGTATAGTGAGTTCCAGAGGGGTAGTGGCTCTAATGGCTTGTGTGGATGGAGCTTCAGCTTTAACCCTGTCCATACTAACAGAATTGGGATGGTTAGTGAGAATGGAATTAGCTAATCAAGGAGAACATGTCATCCCAAAGCCTGATCCAATCAGCGTCTTACGTTCTCCTTAATTGGATCCAATTGAAGGGTAGCCCAGTTTGTCTGGGGCCAATCAGGAGAGCGTGCATCGGGCCACATCCAGCAATTTGAAGAATCTATTTAGAAACATTCGATTAGGGGAAACCAATAAATAGCCTCACGCTGCTATAGTGGGAGCTGATGTGTCTGGAACCAGCAGACGGAGTTCCTCAGATCGACTGTGATCAGTGTCATCTGTGCTTCAGAGAGTCATCCATCCATCATTATCTCTACTGCTTCTCCCTGTGAGGGACACAGGGGGAGATGGAGGCAATTATCACTAATAATCATTAATAACTGAACTGAATTAACTACCTTTTATTTTAGTTCATTCATTTTTTGCCATGGATTTTGTGAAGCACTTTGTAACCTTGTTTAGATAAGTGCTATGCAAATAAAGTCATTATTATTATTACTATTATAAAATGTAAAAGGTTTGAAATTCAGAGGTCAAATCACTCATGTAAAAATAAATAAAATACCATAAAACTGAAAATACCTTAAAAATACAATAGAAATAAACCAATGAACAAAAAACTAAATACATTTTTTTCGATTATAGATATAGTTTAGATTCATCAGCAGAGGTTTGCCTCAGATGCCACATATGTAAATGAAAATTCCACAGGGACATGAGGGTCATTATTTATTCATTTGCTCATCAGATTTTCAGTGTGTGCCCCCTGCTGCCACCCACTGTAAACACTCCCTCTCCAAACTCAATCAGGAGGGTTTAGTGGGACTGATGGGATTTGTTTAAGCCATTAGGAGTTAGGAGTAGTTAATGGTCTTTCCTGGTGTTGGTAAGTAACACTGACTAATTGACCAGGGGACGGCAGACGGCTAAAACTGGAGCGGGTGGTCCCTGCGCAGCTGAAGTCACTGTTCGGTCTGAGCAGGACGAAGAGGATCCACTCTCCTGTTCACCAGAGAGTATGATCACTGGTGATCAGACGGGAGGAGGACGGACGTGTGATGAGTGTTTGATGAGCTGAGAATGATTCACTGGAGAATAAACCACAAACAGGTAAGAAACATATTACAGAATTTATACTCTCACTTTACTACAGGATTTAAAAAGATCTCTTGAATCTTTAATCTTGAATTTTACTGCATTGAGGAAATACTGCAACAGGTAAATGAGCAAAGTTTCTCTTAAAGTTTCACATACATGAGGATTTTCATTATGCTCATGAGGCTCCTGACTGGGGAGTAACTTTCAAACAGAAATTGAAAAAGCTAAATATTGATTTCCATTGTCATTCAAACTAGAAGGACATCCGACCATTCAATAGATATTATGTTCAATACACAATCAATTGCTGACTCTTCACATTAGTGTTTTTTTAGTAACACATATTTTCATTATCAAATACATCAAATAATGTTTGGTCTATAAAGTGTTAGATAACAGTGGGCAGCTTCGATCACAAGCTTCCAGATCTTAAGGTGAGATCTGTAAAAGTTTAATTTTGTCTGATCAACTGTCTAAAACCCGAAGATATTGAACTATTAAAATACATTAGAATAAAAAAACTGAAATGTAAAATAATTACAATAATATATTTACTTGTATAGCACCTCTTAAAACAAAGTTGCTTCAGAAATAGAATTAAAAATAAACAAAAAAGAACCTGAAAATATGAATAAATATAAACTGTAATTAACTTTCTTATTTTAATGGAAAAAACAGATCTGAGGTTTCAGTTTAAACTGATGGATAATAGATGTGTGGATGTTGTAGATGTTCGGTCGCTGAGCACCACACCACCGCTCTCTCTCTCTCTCTCTCTCTCCCTCTCTTGCCCTCAGTTGACACAGATGAAGGCTCACTCACTGTTTGTGCTCCCTAACAAACAGCTCCTTTATGAGATTAAGAGATTTCTGCAGCACGCTGACATGGACGAAATTCAGAGAACATATCGGATGTGTAACCTCCAGCTAATCTCGTCTGTATGAGAAAGGAGGGATCAGATTCCCTGCAGCCAAGAGGTTAAAGGGGCAGTGACACAAACACCAGGACGGAGTAACTCAGGAAGGAGAGAGAGAGAGAAACGATCTCTCATTTCAGTGGAAAGGAAAAAGAGATTTACAATATAAATTACAATACAATCTGATACGAAAGTCTTATAATAAAATATCATGCTTGAAAAACTAAAATGTTGAATTGTCAGACGCGTAGATTCAACATTAAGCATCATCATATTTTATCATTTTATTCAAAATAAGGTTTTATTTATAGAAACAACATAAAACATCTTGCCTGCAAAAATATGAGAACACTTATAAAAGCTGCAACAAATGCTTACTTTTCATTGCTCTGTCATTTGCAGATTATCCCTCAATTAATAAAACAGAATGCTTCTTCCAATTTCTTCTTCCAAAAAGAGTTTCGAGGTATGGTCTTACAAAGTCTTAATATCTAAACATCAATATCTAATTTACAGATGTATGAAAACAAAGTAAAACAGAGAATCCTAACATTTAAAAAGTCGAAACTTGAAAGAGTTTTGTTTAAATAAATGACTAAAACAATAAAACCAACGTTGAAACGGTTGGAGATACTTTTTTATTCTGATGCTCACAAATCTGCAAAAGAGAAATTTAATGTTCAGCTTTTTAATTTGTGCAGATCAGAAGCTTCATTAAATACTTTTTGTTTTCCAGTGAATCTTTGGTTCTTTTCCCTGAGTGCGGTTTTATTGCTCCAACAAAACCAAAATACACCACACACACACACACTCATAATAAACCATGTGTCTCTTCCTCTGTCTCTAGTTTTACGTCCAACGCAGATTACGCTGCACATCTCAGAGCTCCCCATTCACTAACAGCATTACTAATCATGTGTCCTTGGAACGGATGGATCCTAAGTTAATTAAAAGGATTGGCACACTGAATGCCTCTAATGGGATTACTGGCTGTAATGCAATCTAACAAGATACTGTCATTTCAATTTGAATGCGATTTGCAAGGCAAACGGCCTGAAAGGTTTAATCATACATTATGTTGCACAATGCATAAGATGCTAATCTATATCGGTGAATCAGGGCTGTTTGTACAATCCTGTGCATGTTCACTGATTCACGCTGCTTGTGTCTTGAAGGTCGACCCCTAATCTGGAGGAAGAGGACGTGAAGGACAGTTTGAACGTCCCTGCGATCGATGGCCGCTCCCGTAACCTTCTCCTGAACAAAGAAGACTTCATGTTACGACTTCACAGCCGCGTGTTTGGACTCCAGCAGGACTTCGGTCGGTCCCATTGATGGCAGGAGCAAACCAACTGATCCCAGCTCAGAACACATTCCACAGTCGGGTATGAATGACTACACTCTCGTGTTGATTTCAGCATCTGATCACTGTTTCTGCTGCTTTGTTAAAGTTGCAACATGCCTTTAAAAATGAGAGTTTCCTCTAAAGCAGAGTTTTTCAATCTGTGATGAGACAGAAAGTTGCAGGAGGTCTGGTCATGTGATAGGGCCTCCGACATGTCACTCATCCTCAGAGCCATAACTCAGACTCATCTAAACACACAGGAAATACACAAGTTTTAAATTCAGCACAATTTACGCTTTCTGACAACATCACTTAGTCACAGAAAAAAAAATGATCCTCATGACTTCAGAACTTGCCTGAGAATCATCACATTTTATAGTTTTCTTCAGTATCACAGTGATCCAGTGAGAGGTGTCAGTAAACCTATGGATACATTGCAAAGAGGAACTGCTAATAGCTAATTCTGCATATTATATACTCCACTGTATCATGGTCTGAACAGCACCCATGCTTTTCTCCCAGCAGTCTGCTCCGTGCACTCACAGCCTGGTTCATCAGCATCAACACATGCATCAACACACTCATCAGCACTGCACCTTCCCCCCCATCCTGCACCAGCCCGCCACCGCCCCACATGTTCCAGCTGTGCAGCACAGAAATGTAAGTGATTTTCATTTAGAACAGAAACACATTGAAGGATATTTCTGCCTGTACGTCATCATTTTAGAGATTTAAACTATTTTTTGTATTAACACCATAAGAATAAAGTCAAGTCATCATCTTACATCTCTTGCTCCAGTTGAATCACACCAGAGGGACCATGAAGCCTCCTCTCGCTCCAGCCGCTGCCTTTCACACGGCAACACAGACGTCCTGCAGGACAGTGAGTCCACGATGCACCAAACTAAAACAAGACACAGACATTAAAACGAAGAAGAATAAAGACAAACTCATATCTTACTTCTGTTTTTTAAAGCTCGAGTCTGACTGATGAAACTAAATTCTGTTTCTGGATGTTTTCAGAAACGAGGGAGAAGGGGTGCGCTGCATGTTTGCATCGCATGGAAGATTTATTACCACAAACAACTCCAGGTAATAATTAAAAATGCATTGAGCTGAACTAGTTCACTCAGAAAGGACTGAGCCCCTTTTACAAATTGTGTGTCTGAAATTTAAGCCGGGCGATGTGGAAAATATATTTAAATGTTGATTTAAATGTTTACTTTTGATAATTGTGTGGATCTTGTGTTAAGTTTGGATTATTTGCCAAATTAAAGGTTTAGAGTCAACAAAAGAATATTAGGGCCTCCAAAAAATTAATTTCTTCCATTTTTGGGAAGAAAAGTTTATTTCAGTCAATAGACATTTCTAAACTCAGCTTTACTGAGCTACACATTTTACATTCAGTTTATATGTGTAGAAAACTTTTTTTCTAGTATTTTCTAACATATTTTAGTTAAGATTTATTTTCATTGTGAGTTGGTTTAGATTTGTATCTAATTCTACAGCTAGTTTGAAATATATATGTGATTAAAATGCATTATTTAACAGAAAATGCAGCAAAAGCTCAACAGTCTCCATCGAGAGCCGACATCTGAGAATGCGTCTGCCGTCAGTCCACCAGAGTCAGAGCAGCAGCTCTCCTGCAAACACACAAACACAGGTGGGTCAAAGTCTGAGATGCAAGGAATACCTGTAAAAGAGACATTTCTATGTTATATAGGATTATGCAAAATGTACTCAACAGATTTTTATACATTTTGTGGAGGGGTGAAACTGAAGGAAGAACACATTCAATTTTGGATCAGGGGAATCAACAAATTACATCCAAGAAAGTCATGTTTCTGCTCCTGTCCATTTGATTGTTGGTTTGTTTGTTAGTTCGCAGGATTACACAAAAATATATTGGACAGATTAGCATGAAACAAGGTGGAAGGAGGAGACATAACACAGCCCCTTGTGACATCATAATAACAAACATTTGCATAATACAGCAGGTAGTCTGACACGCCCCCTAACAATGCCAAGTAGCATCAATATCCAGTTTGAGGAAAGTGAAAAACGTCTCCTTAACAAGATGATTTTTATTCAAACTGATCTGTTTCTCTCTTTTTCAGCCTCTGCATGTGAACAGTCAGCGGACAGAAACACTGGGGACGGGTGTGAAACAAGAATCACCACATCTTCACCGGCGTCTGCGACCAAGAGAGAGAAACTGGAGCAGCTCGTGCACCTGCAGTGGAAAGAGAAGCTCGATGACGACAAACACAGGAACCAACAATCTGACACCACAAAGGATTCACCGCCTGGAGACGAATCCTGGGATCGAGCGGCGACCCCTGAAGTTGGCGGGAGGCGCGGGTCACACGACAGGAAGAGGCGGCTCGAGGGCGAAGGCTTCATTAAAGGGAAAAGGGTGAAGCAGGATATTGTGGACAACCAGTTTCCTTATGCTAAAATGTGGCACAGCAATCAGTCTGCGTTCAGCGTAACTCACACACATCCGTCCTCCTGCGCTGCACCTGTGCAACACATAAGCTTTAGTGATTTGTCTGTGTTGTACCCTGACAGCAGCAGATTTAATGTTTCCAGCTCGCCCGGAGGTCTCGCCCCTTATCCAGGGGTGGCAATGCATCCCTGCCCAGCGGCATCATGGGAGCCAAGCTGGGACATTACCAGCAGAAAGGCCCTCCACTCCAGGATACCTGTCGTAGCTCAGAGGCACAATGAACATTTACCCGGTTTCTTTGCTCCATCTCTGTTTGTGCCTCTGGTTCTGAGGAGGCAGGAGGCTGCTTACATCAGAGGGTGGGACGCGTCACCAAAACTGTCGCCTGCACCACCACAGACGGCCGTGCCCTCGCTGTGGCTTTCTGGCACATGGGGCGCTGAGTCTGCAGGGACCCTCTGAGGAGGAAGGAGGAGAGCAGCTTCTCCCAAAACAACAATCACTCACCTGTATACAATGTGCCTGTATACAGGTGAGTCACTGGAAGCTTTTAAATAATACTTAGAGACACTGTTTAAGTAGCTTTAAGTAGCCGATCATGGTTCATAATAAAGCTCACTGGTCTTGTAATAAGTTCTTTGGATTCATTTTGGCAGCTTCTCCGTCATTCGGACATTTTGTTCCCTTGTTAAATGATTAAATTTAATTCGGATGAGTGTGTTTGCACTTTTTTTTAGTTATATATATATATATAAAAAGTTATAAAGAAAAAGCCTTCATATATTCAGTGAAACAAGGAATGGTCAGGTGGGATCAATGCTCATATTTTGAAGGAAGGTTTTTAAAACATGTGTAAATCTACCTAAACTGAATACAGGCTACAGGAGTAAAAGAAAAAACACATGTAAATGTTGCGTTTGTGTCAAAAATGTATTTAAAATTTATATCAATAAAATTATGCAACATTCAAAGGCTACAAAAAAATACCATCATCTGAAATACTGTGTTCAACAACAGGGGAAATGTCACAGAAAACGGAGCCTGTTGTGTAAACATGTCACAGAAGAAGCTTAGCAGTGCTGTTCACTCATTCATGAAAACTTTGTCGTCTTGTTTAACACACAAGACGTCACAAAGCGTAGTGAGGCAGTAGAGTTAATAAGAGCTGCTACAGTGAAACTGTGTTCCACTAAAACCTGTGGTGAGAAGAACCATCTCAACGTCACATCACACACATCAGTCACTTCCAGTGATGTCTCCACTGATAGCTTCACAGCCAAATTTATTAAAACCTGGTGTGATTTCACACCATCCAAAGTGGGACGATCAAACCACGTCCATGCCGAGGCCCCTTGCGACCTCGGTCAAGGCCTGGACGGCTCCAGACGTCCCATCGCCATCACAGTCCTCCTGAGAGAATCCTCCAGGCTCGTCCTCGATGTGAGGGATGGTGCTCATCACACAGTAGACGGGAGACTCGCTGCCTCTGGGGCTGGGCTGAGCCGAAATGTCCTCCCCTCCAGAGAACTCTGACGAGTACGAGGACGAGGAGCTGGAGGAGGGCGAGGAGGATCCTGCCGGCGAGCTGCGGCCGCTCTCTGGCATCACCGCGGCCTTCTTGGTCCGACTCCTCGTCCGAAGATTTTTCCGGAGGCTCTGAGGTTTTTTGGCCATGTTCTTCATAATCTCCTTCGTCACCTCTACAGTCTCAAATCGCACCATGTTTACTTTTAAGAAGCCGTCTACATCCTTCCTGTATCTGTGGAGAAAACATAATGTTTTTACATTAGTTAAAGAGAGAACGGACAAAAACTACACAAACTACAATTCAGGTCATTGAAGGAAACTAACAACAGAGGAGTTTAATTAAAACCAAATCACAACATACATTATCTTAAGGCACTGTGCATAATAGGCTCCAGCCATTACAACACCAATATGCTGCTGTGACTCACCTAAAGCGTGAATGTCCAGACGGCCATTTCAGCTCGTGCTTCTTACGGAGGTGAAGTGTGAGAGTGTAACACCACGAGAAGACCTTATCACAAATATGACACTTGTACTTGGACATCCCCCCGACCTGTTGGTTCAAGCCATCATCATGTAAGTAACAGAGTGTCATCTTAGTTCATGATACATGGGACTTAACATGGTTCAATACTGAGCTCTACTGGGTGTTTCATGTTGGTGCTGACAAACCTCGTGCGCTCTCTTCAAGTGGTGAGTCATGGTTTGAAACGTGTGACAGGAATAATCACAACCCTCGACAGTGCAGCGATACACCGTCCCCTCATTGTGAACCTCGGTGTGCTTCTGGAGATCTTGTTGGTTCTTGAATCTGTTTGAAAAATGAAGAAAAAGAAAACATTGTTTTATGATTGTGAGTCCAACGCGGATATGGACGAAAAAGGTATTTAAGTATATCTGCTTAAAAACTGGTGTACTCAAAGGCGACATCAGAATTACTCACAACCTTTAGACTTTTTCATAGATTCCAAACTGACAAAAGTACTAATGTACTACTTAACGTTTTAGATTTTTTTCTGTAAATAAGATTAAAATATACCAGAGACCTTTAAACAAACATGAAAATCACAACAAAAAGTTGAATTAATCACTTAATTAAAATTAAATGCACTCACTTAAAATAAGTAATGAGAGATAACCGTTATTTACAGAAGTTTAAAGGTTGCTTTGTTGATTTAGCTCAATCTTGACATAACTACTTTTATATTATCTTACAAGACAACACAATATAGAGGAGGCTGTTCACACAAATTGACAAAAGTATTCCCGAAGCCTGATTTTGCCAAATTGCAGCTGTTGCCAACGGAGCGTCTAATCTGCGGTTTCAAAGTTCTACCTTTTGTCGCAGAAGTCACACGGGAACGGCCGCTCGTCACAGTGACGGAAGCGGATGTGGATCTTCAGAGCTGCCAAAGTGGTGCAGGTCATGTCACAGAAGGGACACTTGACCTGATTCACTGAGAGTAGAAGAAACAAACAGAAAAAAACAAAGGTGTTAATTTGATCTGTAACATAATAATGGTTGATTAACAACTTTGATAATTAGTGATTCATTGTAAATTCTATTTAAAGACCCATTTAACAAAATATACTTAATTTATCATTTGAATAACAGATCAGTCTTTTTGAAAATACTGTCCCTGTGAAGTCCTTCAAATGTATGTGTCATGTACAATTCTGTGAAAACTGAGAATCATTATCGAAAGTCTCAGAGCAGCTACTGAATGAACCTTAAGGTTAGATTGTTTTGTGAAATGTTGTTTTCAAGTCTAAGAAGGAATTATGAAAAACAACCTCCTTCAATGTTTAAAAGTAATTTGGACATCATCGTAAAACTTCCAGAGGAACAATCCGATCAAGACTTAAAATTTTACTGCTTATGTTTTCTATTACAAAATACTACAGTTAAAACACATGGACAATATAGAACATTTTAAATATCCTATAGTAATCAGGGTCGGCCAAATCCTAGGAACTGCAATGTAACAACTATATAATAATAAAAATGTAGCAAGTTG
Source organism: Hippoglossus stenolepis (assembly GCF_022539355.2). Lineage (NCBI taxonomy): Eukaryota > Metazoa > Chordata > Actinopteri > Pleuronectiformes > Pleuronectidae > Hippoglossus > Hippoglossus stenolepis. The sequence continues at coordinate 9,274,550 of NC_061486.1, read as the reverse complement.
TTACCATGCTGACGAACGTGATCCCTCAAAAGTCTCTCACTGGAGAAAGCTTTGCCACAATGTTCACAAACAAGCGACTCTGTGTGAATAAGAAAAAGCATTAAACTTTCAGAACATCTGCATCCTGGGAAAGTTTTACAGATCCACACGTGTCTCTCACCCATTGGCTCGGCCTGCCTGTGGAGGTGGTCAAACAGCTTTGTGTTGCTGGAGAACATGCTGCCGCACGTAGGACAGGCGACAAGTCTCTCCTGGGTGTGGCTCCGCATGTGTTCTCGCATTCGGTACCGGATCTTGAAGAAAGCGTCGCAGCCTGTCACAGAGAGAAGAAACGTACGTCACACAAACGTCACAGCCAATCGAAATCTGTTTGACCTCTGCTTGCTCAGTCATACCTGCCCAGTGGCAGAACAGAGCCTGTTGTTGTTGTGAGAACGACTGTAACTCGGCACTTTGGATGTGATTGTCCACATGTCGGTAGAACCACTCAGGGTTGTTGAATGAACTCTGTACCAAGAAGAAAAATGTAAATTCGATGATTATAATGGTGCTAAAACTCATTTGTTGATCAATGAATAAGTTAAACCACAAATACCCACATCGCAGTTCTCCCACTGGCAGACGTATCCATCCGATCCTTCAGGAACCAGGTTGTTGCTGTGTAAACCCTGGTTGCAGCTGGGCAGGTCGGGACGGGACTGGAGCAGCTGGGAGCCCACGAACTTGAGCTTTCCGTGGTAGTTGTGAAAGTAAGCGTGGACCTCCAGCTCCGTTGGACTACCCATCGATAGAAATTCACATCCTTTCCAGAGACAAGCGTACTCATCTAAACAGAGAGGGAAGGAGAAATGAATGTTAAATACACAGAGGAATTGAAATCTGAATGTTTCACCCACCTAATGAAAGGGATACATTGAGTAACAATAAGTCAAACAACATGTGTTTGTGTAGACTAGTGTGACTCAAATAAAATCTACATTTATTGTTACTGGGCTAAATTCAATACTTAATCTTGATCATGATTACAAATGACACATGCATGCTCCCTGTGTGCACTGTGGTTTCCCTCATATGTGTGCAAATCAATTCCCTCCTCACTCACCCAGCTCCTCCAGGGCGTCACTGTCTCCCAGGAAATCCTTCAAGTGCAACGACATGTGGTCACTCAGCTCCTCCATGGTGCAGCCCCTGAAGTTGCAGGAAGCCCATTCGCACGTCACCTCAAAGTTGTCCAGCCTCTTAGTTGTCATGACGGCGAACCTGAACACCAAAGAACAGGACAGGGAAAGCCAACTCAATACTTTGACAGCATTGCAGACAATAAAATGACTATTGATGCCAACACAAAAAGAACAATTATGGACTAAGGTTGAGGAGATTTCATGTTGACAGATCACTCTTTTATTCATCTTTTATAAAGTCAGTTTATCCTTTGCAATGATCTGCTTGGCCACACTGCAAGAACCGGGTGGGGAAGATTGTCAAACTCTGCCAGAATCACCAACGGCACCAACTATCAATAATGTTTATTAGGTTAGAGCCATCTGAGATTTCAGCCACAAACTCATCACCTCTTCACCCAGAGTTCTGTCTCTTGCCATCAGGTTCCTCCCTGAACTTTCCATAAGATCATTGGTCCCATCAGCTGTCAGGTTTTCACACGACAACTGGATATTAGATTTTTAACAAGGACAAACACACTTCTGATGTTTTGTATTTTTAAAATGTCAACTCACACTGTGCATCTACAGATATTTGACCTGTATTTATTATTGTATCTCGTCTGTTTTCTAAAAGACACATCAAGATAAATCCTCCATTCAACTGTGAGCACAGGTTCACTGAAGGAAAGTTTAATTTACATGGAAAACATTTACAAAAGACTCTTTAGCTTAGAAACCACAAGCTAGCTCCAGCTAAACGTGTGTGTATTAACAAAGTGAATATTTATGCTAACGGACAAGCTAACGCTGATTCCAGTTTAGCGGGTAATCCCAACACATCATTTCTACTAATGTCCTCTGACAAACTTTGATGAGGTTTTAATGAACAACACGTAAACACACTGACTGCGACACGTGTGATGTGTGAAGTTAATGTTTCTTACGAAGGAGCCGCGGCTCCGAGCAGCAGGTCTGTGTTAGTGACTCCTCTTCCTCTTCTTCTTCTTCTTCTTCTTCAGCATCCACTCGTTTGTTTATTTTCTCCTAGCCGCCAAACCGGAAGTTGTTTTGTCCTCTTCCCCTGATGTGAAAAAAAAACTTCAAGAGCAAAAGAGTACACTGCCCCCTACTGCACCGGAGCCACAAACTAAATAATATTATTATTATTAATAATAACAATAGTAATAATAAAGACTGTAGTAAGTTTATCTTTTTTTCATTTATCATTAATTGTTTAACTTTATTTGAATGTGCAATACGTATTAATAAAGTAAAAATATATGTACAATCCAGTTCATACTGTATAAATTCTTTCTGTTGTATATATTGTTTCTACTTTTTATATTTCCCATGTATATTGTTACTTTTACTGGAGTTTCTGTTTTTAGTTTCTATTTTAGCTTTTACCTTTGCTGCTTTAACACAACACATCTCCCCATTGTGGATTGTCATATCTTATCTTACCTTACCGTATCTTATCTTATCTTATCTTTTCTTATCTTATCTTATCTTGGTTTCAAACATGTGTTAAACATCAAAATAATATATTGCAGTATATTTCATACAAATCGAGACGACTGTATGAAAGCTGATTTCTCAGTAACATAATGAGCCATATGGGTGAGACGGAAACCAGCCAGACGAGTCTTGAGGAGGAGGGACAGAGCTTGGGCAGCTCCAGTGCCATCGCTGATCTCTTATTCAATATTTCATGCTGCTCTGGAAACATAAGGGCCCATAACAACTGAATTATTCATGCACTTTTATGTCAGGATGACTGATTCACAGGAAAATGACCACCAGCTTCCCAAAGCCAGTGGATGAAATGAGAAACAATTAAATGATGTTTCATTTCTTCGAATTCAGATTAAATATGAGGACATTTTTCATCTCCTGATGAATAAACAGAACAAAACACTGATGACTTCTCACTTTAAGAAATGCACCCTGACAACAGTTTTGAGGATTACAACATCTGCAGGACACACCCATCTTCCTTTGTAAAGGACTTTAGATACCAAACTGGTCTTGGGGAGCGAGGTAGAAAGAAAACTCTGAAATTATAAAAATTATTTTAGACACCTCTCAACCCTTTGTAAAGTCTTATTTTATTTATTTACTTGTTCAAACACACCTATACCTTCAAATTTTTATAAGAATTAATAAAACCATCACAGGGAGCATGATTTTGCACTCTAGGAGTAGTTGATGTTTGCTTCTATACTGTGTGAGGAGGGGACGACGGCGAAAATGTTTGATTGGTTAATAACAGATTACACTTATAAATACATTTATAAATCCCATTTATAAAATGGGATATAGAAGAATATAAAGAGTAGTCTTAAGGTAAGATAAGTAAATTACTCCCTATTGCTGCAGCATTCAAAGCATGTTGCCTCAAACAAAAAATATAAATTACACAATTATTTATTCAAAGATCAATTCTCATTCTCTCATTTTCAACATTTCTGCTATTCGACAGAGTTGTTTTGTGAGATGAGGGGTGTGAAGGTAGAATGCTGTTATTCAGTGACAAAGACGAGGGAGGCAAGAAGTCAAGAGGCGGGATTCTGTATCGTCATTTTAATTGGAGTTCATTCAGAACAAGCTGAGAATACGAGCACAACATCACAACATGTCTGCAGCAGCATGACATCTTCACATCGTCATTTCACTCGGGCCTGACGCCACGCGCAGTCTGAGCCGGACAGCATACGATGAGAGATATAGCACCAGAGTGTTGGAGTGCACAGCAGCACTTCTTGTGGTGGGGTCAGACTTGATGTTAGCAGGCAGCAGGCTGTAGAGGTCATACACTGAAAAGTCTCGCTTGCACACAACACACACACTCATACACACACACACACACTCGTATTCACTCACTGAAGCTAAAACTGGAAGCAGGCTCACGGTGGCTGTAGTGGCGTGACTGGGCCCTCGCACACTGCAGCCATGTTGGCCTCAGACGACGGACTTGTGTTTGCAGAGAACAGAGGGACGGGGTGTGATGACGTTTCAGTAAAAACACGTCGTTGTCACGCTCACAATGAACAGATGGGATTTTTGCGCATTTTCAGACAGCAGCAGTTTGAGGAGCTGAACTTCAAGTCCTGGCCCATTCGTTGTCCTTCAACACCTGGAGAGATCAGCCCGCTCGTGGTGAAACTTATCCAGTAAATACAACAGGTTGTTTTTTTAAGCCCGTGAGCATCTTCTTGTTTTTTTCTTATTTAACACGATTACAGCGTCGCAGCTCAGAGGAGAAGATGGAGTACAATGCCAGGAAATACTGAGTCACTGTGGAAACTGCAGTATTCCTATTAGATTAAAGGCGTGGATCTCCATTTAAATCGCAAGAAATATGTTTGTGGGTGAAACCATATTGCTGGTGTGTTTACTTTATAGCTTCAACAGCCACTAGACTATGATGTTACCTACTGTATGCACCCTTTGATGTGATCAGTCTATTACTACTCATGCATTATATCTGAACAGGTCTTGCCCCTACACATTTATCTTCGATGGCTCAATTTACAAGCTAGAATGTGACTGTGACGTACAGTATCGTCTGCTAAAAGTGTTGCTACTCAACCAAAAAACGGGGCTCTTGCATGCAGGCTTTAGCAATTATATTACAGGTCATTTGGTTTCTTAGCAACCAAACTGATGAAACCAGATATCATCCAGAACAATGAAATGAAAACCAGGACCATACAGCAGAGGCACTGTAACTAGGAACGCAACCGTAAAAACTGATTTTTGCATTTTTAACAAAACCTCTCATGTGATTCCGTCTCGGAGAGAAATCTTCCCCTTGACATTTTCTACAATCATTTTAATATGGATCTCAAATTGTCATCCATTCAGACAAAGGTAAAAATGCCCTTTTATACACATATGACATGTGTACAGATGGCTCTTCTTATAGATGTCAAACACAACTCATATAAATAATGTGCAAATCATGTGCTCAATTAATATAAAGCGGTTCTGTGCACCAACACACACGCACGCGCACACACGCACGCACGCACACATTACAGTGAAATTATTTGCATTATTCTAAAAGCTCAACGTCAGTGCCCATTCAAAGTTGAACAATAAGTGACAGGACAGCAGAAACAACAGGTCAGAAGGTAAAAACCAAAAGGGAAGAGATTGGCCAAGACGCGTCAGGCGACCTTTTGTTGAAGCACATCGAGGTGGTGACATGTAACTTTTTACTGCTTCGCTTCAGCCAGTCTGTTGCTGATCTCTTTGCTCTTCTTTGTGACCACGCCCTCCGGTTTGGGTTCCGCGGCGCCCACGGACGGTTTCTTCTTGGCTGACTGGGAACCGGCAATCTGCTTCTCCTTGGCTTTTTTCACCATCTTCCCTGTTGTCGTTGTCGGTGTCTTTTTTGGTTTGGTACGAGACACTGGTTTGTTGGCCTGGAAAGAGCAGAGAGGTGCAGGGCTGAGATTAAGCTCCATCTCCAAAACATTTCATCAGTCTTTCGACATTTCTGGAAAACACACTTATTTGCTTTCCTGCTGAGCGCTAGACGAGGAGATCGATACTACCCAGCTCAGCTTAGCTCGGTTTCAACATGGGGAAACAGCCTCATTAACCTACTTGTGACCACAGCTAAAAGTGGTTGAAGCTTTATATTCAATAATCGATATGACGTCGGTGTCGAGCTTCTTACCAAGAAAGCAAATATGCACATTTTTTAAAATGTCCAACTATTCCTTTAAATGTTTAATTGCCTCTATGTCCAAGTCCTATTTTAGCATGCAATACATACCTTCAGGCAAATGACACCATATGGTACAGGTGATATTTGCATTATGTGGTTAGTGCGATGGAGAAAGAAGAAATAAAAACACAGCACAAAAGGTGTATTTGTGCTTTTCCGTTTATACAGTGGCTCGTGCAGTTTTCCCACGTTTAAAGAAAGTAGATGGTTAATATTAGTATATGTTGTTAGTCTTATACCTGTTATATTCATATTTTGCTTACATTTGACCGATGATAGTAACGGCAAATCCTATTGGTTTGACAGGCAGGTTTGCAACTGGAGAATCACTAGTTCAAATTATCTCAGTGATAAGAAAAAATGTGTGTGCAGAGATGAATGGGACCATAAGCAAGAAAGAGTTTCCACAACAGTATAAATACTTCTGAAGAAGCTCCCAAATGATCTGTTGATATATAAATGAGCTGATGTACAGCAAATAAGTTGCATACATGCTCAACTTTTGCTGAATAAATAAACCTTAAAATGTAATAAATCGTAAGAGATGACAAATGTGTGCAAATCGCTTCTTACAGAATAAATGAAGGGCTCTATTTCAATGACTGAATTACTGGTGGTGCAAAGTAGTTGGTGCGTAGGGACCAACATGGTTTCTGGAAACTGCAGCTACAGAAATCTGACATTAAAAGCAAAGAGGACAACATCATCTGCAAACAAGTGTTGCCAATGCCTGGTATCAAAAATAAACTGCACCACTCATACAACTGCCCCTCCACCCACTTGAAAGCAGATGAATTCATGGTGAACCAGTTGTGTGCAGATTTGGAAAAACTGGTGAACACAATTCTACTTTGCCTGATGTAATCTGCACCAAACACAGCCACTGAAATAGAGCCCTGATCAACAGTTTTGTTTAAATGGAAATAAATGAACGTGTAGAGGTTTTTCTCTTGTTGGCCTCAAATGATGCAATAAATCCAGGTTTTCTTCTCTGTTACATGTTTTCATTTGTCCATCCACCCTCTTGCATAAACCTTTAGTCAGTTGTTTAAACTACTGAGCTCCACAAAGAATAGTGGGTGGTGCAGGCCGAGAGGTGGGCAATCAGTGATGATGTGGCTAATAACTCATACTGGTGAGTGTGTGTGTTTGTGTGTGTGTGTGTGTGTGTGTGTGTGTGTGTGTGTGTGTGTGTGTGTGTGTGTGTGTGTGTGTGTGTGTGTGTGTGTGTGTGTGTGTGTGTGTGTGTGTGTGTGTGTGTGTGTGTGAGTGTGTGTGTGTCTGATCAGTTTGAGGTCGGCCTCCATGCCTTCTAGAAGAAACAAAAAACACACCTGACTACAGCAGGTTTACAACAGAGCTGCTCTCAGTCTCTGAGAAGTCCTACGAGAGTGAGAGAGGGAGTGGCCATATGAACACACTGCTACTGACACATGGTTAAAAAAACTGTTTAGTCTGAACTATGAACATGCACGTAGATACATATCTATAAAGGTATATTATATATACGGGTCTGTGACTTGAAATTTAACAACAGATAATCTGAGATGTTTCCTGGAAAGAAAAACATGATTTGGTTCTAATTACAGGGAACAAAGAGAATGACCGGTTCACACACTCACAGTTATTTTTATTCTAATATTGAGGATTTTAATCAGTTTAGTCAGCTCCACAAGCAAAAAGTGAAATGTCTCAACACACAAAAATACTATTCAGCATAAATGCAAAATAATAAATAATTAAATTCCAGTGATAAATAAACGAGTAATAAATATTCACTGGGGTTTAAATTGAGTAATTTCTTTGATGGAACTAGCTAATATAACGGTGTCACAACTTTCTGTCTATTTCCTCTGCAATTAAAACCAAACTACACAATTATTTCCAGGAAAGTTTCAAGAAATTATTAAGAAATAATAGATCTGTAAAATATTTTCAAATAAAGACCTACTTTAATGTTGGATATGTAACATTAAAACTGATGGGTAAAACATTTTCAGTATTAGTAAGTACAAGCTGCAGAATGACCTATTTATTGTTTGTTTAGTTAAAACTTACACAGGCTGAGAACTTAAACATTTTACTTTTTAAAATATATTTCTAAATTGATATTAAGTGATTTTAGTTGGCGTTTAGTAAGTCCGATCATTATTCTGGGGCGTGACTCTGATGGAGTGTGAAATAAAATCTAAAGCAGGAAGCAGAGTAAAACTCCACGGACAGTGTGTTAATCACAAAATACTCAACCTGGGATATAGCCGGGCTAATAAAGTTTTAGACATGACTATTAGGGAGGCACTTACTGTGTGTCAGTACTTAAAGGAGACATAACTCTGAATTTAAAAGGCAGCCGTATTTCCCAGAGCTGCAGGGACAGCCTGGGAGCTGTGTGGCGACATGCTCTCACCTTGGCCGGCTCCTTGCTGGGCTCGTTGTACAGGCTGCGTATCCTCCTGCGATCCAGCAGCTTGTTGTCAGTGGGCTGAGCCTTCACCTGCTCCCCCTTGTACGTGGCACTGTAGCTGGTCTCCCGACTGGTCTCCACCACGGGGGGCTTGTACTGGGAAGCAGCTTTGATGGCCTTCACTGGTTTCACATCCTTGTAGGCCTTGAACTCAGTCCTGGCATCAATTGAAGAGAAATAGCAAACGTAAATGTTTATGGGCTGCATCTTATTTTCATTAATCTAAAACATAAGAGCACAAAACCCAGAGGTACGAAGTTTACTGAAGGAAAAAGCATAAAATTCTCAAATTATCTGTCCTCCATTATGCCTCATTGAAATGTAATCAGAGATGTACAGCATATTATACAACATTCAACTTAATGACTATAGCCAATTATGTTAAATTAGTCATGCTAACTAAATAGCGAGTTTACAATGGGTGCGTCAATCAATATGTAGGCGTTTTGCTCTGTATGGATTGTGATTGACATATTGGCCTGTCTATCCGTCATCTATACCACTTATCCTTTGAGGTGACATTGGGCGAGAGGCGGGGTCCACCCTGGACAGGCGCCATATTAGCATGTGCCCACGTTAAGATAAGATAAGATAAGATAAGATAAGATAAGATAAGATAAGATAAGATAAGATAAGATAATCCTTTATTAATTCCACAATGGGGAATTTGGCCCAACGTTGAATACTTGTAAATGTATATAAACAAACCGTGAGCTGCAGTTTTTAATATGCACTGTTGTCCATTTAGAAATGTGGCAAATATGAATCACTTCCTTATGGTTCCAGCATTTACAATGTCTCGTCATCTCTGCTGCCAGTGAAACACTGAAAACGACAGGATCATACTCGGCTATTGATTTACAATTTGAGGTTTGGATTTACTACCTAAGCTCTGGAAGCTCTGACGTGGTACCACCTCTTTTCTTCTTTTTTTTTACACGTCCTCTGGGACTGGTAGAGTCAATAAAAAGCTGGAGTCCAGACTTGTTTAATTACACATGTTCTTGTGTTAAGATCAATTAAGAGTAGATTCAGTGCTCGTCTTCAGTAAATCAGCCAATTCATGAAATCAGCAACTGTAAAATCATAGCTATTTAGTGAAGTAACTATAAATATTATTCTGTTTTATAACTGATGCTAGTTTGAATTGTGTTTTGTCAGACACATTATTCCCTGAAAACAAAGGTCGTCTCCTTGTGGGGAAATTTTCAATGAGTCATTCTAGTTCAGAGATAAAGATGGTGTGGCCTCACGACATCTGAGGAGCCAGAATTTCACGTTAAACATTTCGTATTCTTGATGTCTGTGTCTGTGTCCATCCTCTGTACGAATGCTTCTGTTTATTCAAAAAACATTTCATTATTGCTTTGTTGCACTTGTCAAGATTAAACAAATAAAGTCATCTTGAATCTTATTTCTTAGTTCAATTTCATCGAAAAAAGTTTCTATTTGACAATGAAAATTCAAGCAACAACATATGTAAATATTTAAGTGGAGCAGGATGAGGCAGCAGCTCTTCCTCTTGACTTGCATCCTGCCTCCTTAATTGAATTTGGAGGAAGCCAGTGCAGAGAAACCATGTTAGATCACATTCAGGGCCTTTTACTCTGCAGCTGGACGGTGCCGCAGGGATTTCATAGAGAGGAAAAAGCTGAAAACTAAAATCAATAGTGGAACGTTTAACTGTGGGGATATCGCTTTGCTTTGGAAATCAATGTGGGGTTGTAACACGAGGCCGTGCAACACCCAGCATCCTGATGATGGAGTGTGTGGATGCTGTCTGACCAGAGGCTCCTGCTGCTGCTGCTGGTGGAATGTTTTCAGAGATGTTGTGTAACTGGGGACACTTGATGATGGATCCAGAAATGATTGGAGCAAGTTAAGAACATATTTGCCCCCCCACACACACACACATTTCCATGGGTCTCAGCGTCACTCACCTGTAGCTGCTGGAGGTGGACATCACCTCCTTGATCTGCCTGTTGAGAGCGTCTGCAGCTGCGCGGCCTTTCCTCTGCTCCGCGCTCACCTCCGCAGACACTTCTGCCTCAGACTTCTCCGCAGGTTTCCTCTCCGCCGACTTCTCCCTCCTCGCGCTCCTCATCGCCGCGTCCTTTGACTCCTTCTCCTGCAGCTTCTCCTCGATCTCGCTCTTCTCCACGCCGCTCTCGGCCTCGGCTGCAGGCTCTGGCTTTCCGCTCGCCGCGCTGCGCTCCGTGGCGGCGGCGGCGGCTGCAGCGGTGGGGCTGGGTTTGGGGATCCAGGGGTGGTCGTGCTTCTTCGATATAGGCCACGGTTTGTAATCCTTCTGGTACTGAGTCTCGTTGTTGAAGGGGGTCGCGGAGGGGTGGTACTCGTTCCGGGGCTTGCAGCTGGGCTCGGGGCGCACTCTCCACGCCTTGAAGTCTTGGCGCATGACGGACGCAGAAGAGCCATCTTTGCCCGCTGCGGCACCGGTCGCGGGCGGTGCCTTCCCAGCCTCCTGCTCGCCGGGATGAGACTGCGTTTCTATGGCGATGGCGCCCGCCCTCTGCTTCGGCTGCGGGTGATGGGGCATATGCTGCAAGTCGGCCACATCCGAGTATTTGGTGAAAACCAGAGGCACCGAGATGTCCCCTTTGTCCAGCTCCGTCCAGAAGCGGTTGATGCAGCATGCACGCGTAATGCACGGCCATGCCATGATGGAGGCTGACTGGAGAAAGACGCACAGACAAAAAAAACCCTCTAAATCTAAGGATGAATAAACGTCCTACTCACGTCTCGGAAGACTTTCACCCTGTGGCCTCGCAGCTTCTGTCCAGTCAGGGTTTTCTCCTCCTCTCAGCTTTTTATGTAATTCTCTGCTGAGAGAGTGAATCTCAATCTTTGCCCACTTGAGCCCCCCCTCTCTCCTCCTGCAGGCTGCTGGCTCTTTGCTCAAGTTTAGACGCACTTTGCGCTTGGCCGTGGAGCGCACATTGCCGTCTGGTTGCGCATCGAGGCGACCCCACCCACATTTGTGTGATGCCCGGGCTCTGCACTGAGTGTGCACGGTGAACTGTCACCTGAGCTCGTCACCGTCTGGCCGGCCCGAGAGGGAGGAGACACGGTTTAACCCCTGCCATGTCACACAATGTCAGCTCAGCCTGGTACAGAGGATGTGGCCGAGGCCTTGTGTTGCTCCATGAGGAGGAAATGGCCGATAATGCAGCACAAAACCAATAGAAATGACATAAACCTCCACATGTGCATGTATCAACGTGCAAGAATCAAATGTTTGCAAAGATACAGGGTTTAAATTTGGGTTTGCAATGTGGTGTTAAGAGATAAATAAAACTAGGGCTACGTTGTAGCACTAACGGGCCCGAGCACAGGCATTTTGAAGCCTGTTGCGGTTAGTGGAGAGAGTAAAGTAATTGTATATTGTATATCCTCTTTATAGATGTTTTTTTTTCATTATGAATTCATTATTAATCTTTCCTCCCTCCTCTTTTATAACGTGCTTTCGTAACGTAACGTAACGTAACGTAACGTAACGTAACGTAACGTAACGTAACGTAACGTAACGCAACGTAAAGTAACGTAAAGTAACGTAATTTGCGTAAAGTTAATGGAGCATTGTGAGGGGAGAATGATGGATGGAGGAGAAAGGGAAAGAGGGAAGAGGGAAGTTGGGTGAGAGGTCGGAGTGAAGATGGTGATGAATGAAGAGAAGTGAGTAAAACATCTCAGCTCAGTCGGACGCAGCGATCTGATTCTTGGTGAAGCAGTTTGCGTAACGTTCATCACTTATTCGTTTGGATTTAATGGGTTTCAAATGAAGATTATATCCACTACAGTATGTTGGGAAAGCGGAGTCTGTGTGCTCCCTTAATGAGATTCTTTTTATGGATCCCTCAAACTAACAAAATGCTAAAAATCAGTTAAACGTATGATTCTAATGCTTGAATGAATGATATAGTTTCTTCAATAGTAAAATTAAATGTTAAAGGAAAAGAGTGATATTATAACTAATATTTTCCCTTTAATGTCAAACTGGCAAATGAAGATTTCACCCTCAGATACACGCACATGGCCACACCCAATTAATTCACATCACCGTAAGGGAATTGGAGAATGTGCTGAAGAAAATGGGAAATGTTGCGTGTAAAGAAAAGATTGAATGAGCTACAAACAATGAAAAACATCAGGAAAACGAGGATGACGTTCAGTAGAATGCACCAAGGACAAATAGTCCTTTTCATTTTAATCAAACTGCACCAAATTAAAAACACTCACAGATATCACTCCCCTAAATATGAAAATTTAATGGGTTCTTCCCTGACGCAAAACAAGTCCTTTCACCAAGAATCGTGAATATCCCTGATTATTTTTCATCAAACCCATGAATTATTCACTGGGAAATTGGAGAAAATAATAAAAGAACAAACACCTTATGTGACAACGTTATAGAAAGTAACAAAATAATTCCTGGATCCACCCCAAAATTCAATAGGTTCTTTCTTGGCTTATGTCCCGTTCCTTCCATGACCTTTGTCAAACAAACAACGAACATGGGCGGAAACATTACCTCCTTCGTTCAGTTAAGTAAAGAATCAATAGAATAAGTAATAAATCAAGTAAATTGATTAGAAATGTTGATTAAGTTCAGTCAACTGAGTGTGTGTCTGTAGCCACCTGGTGCCAAGAGCTCAGTCTGGATCATTCCTGCGATCACAGCAGCCTCGACGCATGTATATATATATTATATACATGTAAATCACTCAGTGATGTAAACCCCGATAGCAATTGCATCCCTCAGCCTCTGAAACCTGGTGTCCAAGGTTACCGTTTCCCTGGTAACCAAGAAGCGGGATGCTGCTGTGTGCTGGGTGTAAAAGGAATAAAGTTCGACTGGAGGAAGGAGGAGATGTGAGGGAGTTGACACAGACAAGTTTGGGTGAAAGAAAGGACCTTTCCGCAGGTTCTTCTCGTCCATGGGCAAATTCTTGAGGAAGAGATTTAGGGACCTGATGGACTCAAATCCCAAATAAAGAGTGCTACCTTGCATATGTATTATAACAGATTGCACGTTGCACAAAATGCTGACAACTCATTTTTCATGATGTTTAAATGCTGCACCGTAAACTCTGATGTGTGTGTGTGTGTGTGTGTGTGTGTGTGTGTGTGTGTGTGTGTGTGTGTGTGTGTGTTTTGGGGCCCCCCACGATACAGGAGTGGATAGATATAGTAAATGACATTTATGTTATGGAAAGGATTACTTTTTAAAAGTTACGTAACTAACGTAAAGTAACGTAACCAACGCAAAGTAACGTAACTAACGCAAAGTTACGTAAGTAACGTAAAGTAACGTGCGTAACCTAAAGTAACGTGCGTAACGTATAGTAACGTAAAGTAACGTGCATCGCGTAAAGTAACGTAACGTAACGTAACGTAACGTAACGTAATAGCGTGCCGAAACGTAACGTACAGTAACGAAACGAAACGTAACGTAACATAAAGTAAAGTAATTGTTTTATTTGTCCTCTTTATAGATGTTTTTTTTCATTATAAATTCATTATTAATCTTTCCTCCCTCAAGTTAGAAATATCAGCTTCAACGTGACGGAGCGGGAGGCTCAGCTGGCTCTGAGGAACAAAACGGGCCAGAGCCGCCTGTGGGGACTCGTCATCGACACAGGAGAGTATTCTCGTGGCTTCTGTCAGAACTGGGTTGAGTTCCTCACCGTGACTGATGCTTCAGTCTCTCCTCGCTCCAGCCTCACTGACTTGGTCTAGTTTCACTTTATACTTTATCCTGATCACAGACTGTTAATGCAGCATGTCTGAAGAACTTCATCTCTAGCATTGCCTTGGATTTATCAGCTGATGACTTCCAATGCTCACTGCATTCCACCCTCTTTAATATCAAACATCACAAACTGTCTTTAACTCGGAAATAAGTTGCAGGGGAATTATCAAGTGTTGGTCAGTGTTAACTGTTTCAAAAAGTACACACTACATGTTTGTTGAATTGTCGTTTATGAAATGAAGCTGCAGGCACTGCAAAATGAAATAGGAAAATAATAAAAAACTTCTGTGTAGATGTCATCAGGCCGTGACTCTTGTCTTACATGTCTAGTTTGGACTCGATTGGACCAAATATGTCCGAGATACAGAACCTTGTGTTTTGATGGCGTGTAATCAAACTTTGATGCCACGCCACGGTCACACTGTGTGACGAAAAATCGATCTTTGAGGTAGTTTTCATCTCCATCTTGTTGTGATGACACGCATCTCCATATGAAGTTGATCTGATGAAAGCCCTGGGACAAGTACATCAAAGTAAAAATGTGGAAAATGGCCAATATGGCCACTAAAGTCAAAATGGCGGGCTTCCTGTTGCTTTTTTCCAATTGCACCTCTGACCTTTTTTGTTTGTCTGGTCATGATACACCTGGGCTACGATTTTTGTGAAGATCGGTGAAAGCTAACTGAGGGGCTTTTCCTTAGATGGCGCTGTTGAGCCATTTTTCCACGCCCATTTCAAATTACTCCAGAATACAATTACTTTTTGGGGTTTTGAATTCCCTGCAAACTTTGGTAACAATTTGAGCATGTCTAGGCCCCGAAAAAGCCCCAAAAGGGAAATACAAATCCTTGGAAATACAATAGGGCCTCCCACCGGAGGTGCTCGGGCCCTAATAAAAGTTTGCATGCACCTGGGAGAAAATCACAAGATTAACAAAATTATGAGAAAATAAAATAATGAGAAGATACAATTTGGTATAAATCTGACTAAAATGTGTTTGAATGTTTGTGAATATTTCGAGAGGCAGAAAAAAAAAAAAAAAAAACATCACCACAAACATTTAAAACTTGAAACTGCTACATCCAGACGTGTGTCACACTTTTTAATACACCACCAGAGAAATGTGTCACTTTACAACATACCACAAGATTTTTTTAACGGTTTCAGTGAGAATACATCTCAATATACTGGGCTACATAACTATCAGAGATATGTCACACTATGCTTACAAGAAAAAAAATGGCTTCCGGCTGGAGCTCATTCAGCTGATATCGGTGTAACTGCTCCCTCTGGTGCTCCTCCTGCCTCACAGTCACTGGAAGAAAAGAATCACTGTCCTGTAGATCAACAGGGCTGCTTGTGTTCATCAGGTGGTTTGATTTAAAAACACACAATAAAGAAAGGCTGAGTGTGAATGAGCTACAAAATATTATTCATGAAGATCACAGTATTATTATGGAGGCGGCTGAAGTATAACAGCCCAACACAGATGCAAAAAATAACTATTTACAGATCATGTTTTGTGGCGTGTAGAAAATATTTTAATGTTTCCCTCCTGACAAATTTGATTATTTACAAGATGAGGCTAAGATGCATCTCAATACACTAATGTTTTCACCACATACAATCAGAGCAACGGATTTCTTGGACACCTCAGATCTTTTAACATTTAACGTTAAATCCACACAAATATTCAAGTGTAAATGCAGCAAAATACACAAGAGCGATCAAAGCACGACATCTTTACGACTGACGGCAAAAATCAGTGCCATTCATTTCTGTCCCAGATATAGATTATTTAAGGTCATTATGATTCCATCAAAGAATCGTCCTCAGTCGCCGCTTCCTCAGTCGCCGCTTCCTCAGCCGCCGCTTCCTCAGCGCCCTCGCGCCCTTCCTCAGCCGCCGCTTCTCAACGCGCTTCTCAGCCGCCCCTTCCTCAACCGCCGCTTCCTCAGCCGCCCCTTCCTCAACCACCGCTTCCTCAGCCGCCCCTTCCTCAGCCGCCGTTTCCTCAGCCGCCGCTTCCTCAGCTTCAGGGTCATCCTCTGAATAGAGTCTGCAGTATTTGTCTACCATGACGTCCAGGTCGTGTTTGACGTGTGTGTTGATGTTGAGCATTGCCAGACTTCTGTTCCACTGCTTAGCGGGCATGCTGTCCAGATAAGCCTGCAGCCGCTCGCTCGCTGTGTCGCTTTTGTTTTCTTCCAGCTTCAGCACAGGTAAGGTGGAGAGCACCTTGAGAAAGGAGTTCACGTTGGGAAAGAACTTGACGTCCGGAAGCTGCAGGGTCTCGTGGATGGTGGTGGGCAGGCGCACCTCTTTGCCCCGGTGCTTCCACTTGATCCTC
This sequence comes from Hippoglossus stenolepis, assembly GCF_022539355.2. Classification (NCBI taxonomy): domain Eukaryota; kingdom Metazoa; phylum Chordata; class Actinopteri; order Pleuronectiformes; family Pleuronectidae; genus Hippoglossus; species Hippoglossus stenolepis. Next base: position 9,258,065 of record NC_061486.1, on the reverse strand, counting down.
CAGCAGTGCAGCTCTGCCGGAAGCGTGTCTGGGTTGGGGAGGTCGTTGCGGTAAACATCCGCGTAGTTCTCCTCGGTGGTGTTGAACTTCATCTGGCCCATGACAGCAGGGACCAGTGACAGGCACTTGAGAGCTTTGAGGTTGGTGTCGGAGAACATGTCCTCCACTTCCTGCATGATGCCACGGATAACAGGGACGGTCACATACTCCTTAAAATACGACTCTGTTTGGATTTCGTCCATGTCGGCTACGCGCTGTTTCCGCAGGAACAGCCTTGGGACCTTCACAGGAACCTCCATGACACTCGCCACGCTCACGGCCTCCTCATACCAGAACTCATGGTAGACATCAATGTTGTCATTGACCTCGTTTAGTGAATGCAGCACGGCGGTTAGACTGTTGGCAGCAAAGAACACATCCAGTGTTTCCCCTTGGAGATTCCTCCCAAAAGCTCTGGTGAACGTGAGAACATTCTTCAAGATGACGATGGTGACGATGATCTCAAAGTCGAACAGAATTTCTGTGATTGAATACGCATCAGTTGTGACGCTGCCGGCAAACTTCCCATCATCATTGTCCCGAATGTTGTCCATGCACAGCAGCAGGGGCGGCAACAGATCCAGGAATATGTCAAAAGCACTGTGTTGCTGCGTCCAGCCTGAGCCACAAGCCTGTTTCACTGCAGTGACCTTGTCTTCGTTTTTCTGGTAGTGAGAGGAGACAGCGATCTCCAGCTCCTCCTGAGTGAGCGGCCGTCTGAAGAAAGCATCAACCCTCCTCAGAGTCTCCATGACAACCTGCACATTTGGAAAAGGCAGACTACTGGCCAGGTGGATGTTCAGTGACATGTGGGAGCACGGCATGCTCAGAAGCAGGGGATACTTCTCCATCAGTAAAACCGCCACAGCTTTCATCTTGGTGGTGGAACTCCCAGTGGCCTTGTGGGCCTGACCACGGCAGTCCTCCATGCTGAGCCCCCACCGGTCGGTCAGCTGGGCCTCCAGCCGCTCCACCAGCGAGGCCTCATCTCCATCGAACAGCACAAAGTCTAAAAACTCCTCCCGAAGAACGTTCTGCTGATTCACGAAGCGTAGAAACAGAGGAAGGTGCCTCTCGTTGGAGAACTCTACGAGGTCGCCCGTCACCAGGGAGAAGAAGCGACTCTCTCTCACTTCCATTATCATCTCCTCTCTCACCGTGTTCTCACACACATCCAGCAGCTGACTCTGCTGGGTCGCCGAGAGGTAGTCTGTGTTCACAGCCGTCGCCTCAAACCGCTTCTTCAGAGCTTCATCTCCGGCGTTCATGCGGTAATCTAGAAGGGCCTGCAGGTTGTTGGACTTGCGCTCAGGTTCGGTTGCTTGGTCCGCCACTAACGGGATGCTCTGTTTTGCCAACATGACCACGACCTCAAACAAGGACCTCAGGTACTCCCGGAACTCCTTCTCCTCTGTGGACAGCTGAGGTTCTTCCTCGTTGGTGCTCGTGCTGTCCTCCACTGCTGCATCTTTTTTGGACACAAGCTGCTCAATGGAGGACGCCACTGGATAAAGATAAACAAGAAAGCTCCAGTGGTCATTTTAAGTAAATAGAAACCACATTCAAATTAGCACACAATTATTTTACATTAGTGATCAAAACTACATTTCCTCTTTACTTACATCTCCTTTCTTTAATCTTTCTTAGGTCTTCTTCAGTCTGGAATTAAAAATGTAAGTCAACTCACAAAAAACAGCAACACTTTGTCAAACTATTAAGATTAAGAGGAACATTTAAAACAAACATGACAGGTGAATTTAGTAAATATTGTTCTCACAAGTTCTTTAATGCGTTTGCGATGTCTGGTGTGAGGGTTTTTGAGATGGCTCGTCAGATCAAATATGGTTGGGATGGCTGTATCCTTCAGTACCGTCCTATAGGGGCTCTGAAAAACAATAAACTCACGTAAGTCCCTTTTTGGGGATAACTGCTGCCAGGCTGATTGGTTACGGATCGTGTCAGATACTCACAGTTTTGCAAACCATGGCTGGATCAAAGTGTTTGGCGCATAATCTGTAGTGCTTGTTCAGCTGGTCCGACGTTTTCGCCTCGAGATCTGCTCTGCGGCAGTTCTCTACCCAGATTCGACATCTGCAAAAGAAAAGGAGAAACTCAGGTTTACGTGACATTTGGAAAAACTTTAACTTTATGTATCGAGAAAGTTGTTGAGTCTACATGAGTTTCTTATGAATTTGTCTCAGATACGTTCATACTAGCTTTTTGAGGGATCAGAGCGACTGTGAAAGCATTGACAGAACTAAATGCTCATCGTAAAAATGTTTTTCTTGCTTTGTATCAAACTTGACAGACTTGGTTGTAATCTTACATAACTGCAGTGTAAAGTGCAGAACACACTTTCTGGGCCCATTACCAAGATGTAACATTAGTGTTCATGTTGTAGGCCACACAAAGTAATGAGTAACCTATGAAGCAGCAACTAAATACTCTGACGGGGTTTAAACCCTGAGCCTTGATATGCAACATGAACGCTCAAGTTAAAACATTCATTTGCACAAATATTTAAATACCACTAAAAACTGATAATTTCCTTCAACAGGATTAACTGGTGTTTAACATTTGCTTTTTAAAACATCCCAATTCAAAATATTTGGAGCTGTTCTTTGGTCACAGCTCATTGCAAACTGAGCATTTTATACTTTGGCCAGTGATTTGAATTATTATTTATATTATGATTTTATAATCACAGTGGCCACCTTGAACTGTGTATTCTACATATTACAGAATAATGAATCAATAGTTGGAGCCTCTCCGGTAGTTTGCATTAGGTCCTGGGAAGTTAAGCAGAATCTTAACAAGAAAACATACAAGTGCATTTCACCCACAGCTCGTTTTGTGCTTCACTTCTCAACCATTGCAAGGAAAAAGATGAATAAATCGCACAGTGTGTTGATGGTGGTTGAGTGAACACTAGGAATAAGTCAATTTGATTTATAAAGAACCTTTTCAAAATAAAAGTTACAAGGTGCTGTAGGAAACAAACATGAAGATTAAAAACAAGAAATCAAACAATAGAAGAATAAAAACGACACAGAGGGCCAAGCAAAAACAAAGGGAACCATGATAACTAGATCCGATAATGAACTTTACCTCTCTGGGTCCCGTGGAAAACGAAAAAAGGCCAAATCGGACTGAGTGCTCTTCCGTGTACAGTTCGGGGCCGCGCAAAAATTGGGCATGATGCTTGGGCTAGGTGGTTAGCTTAGCCGAGTTAGCTGAGTATTGTCATCTGCGGACTCTTGAAGCTTCGGTCACGAACACGCGTGGACTCCTGTGGTTTTCCCTTTGAACACAGACACGCAAACTTTCGCTCACTGCACCTGAGCTCGATTAGTTTCCATAAACAACTCTGTGATCACCGGATCCACGACTCACAACACCACGGTTGAATTTTGGAGTTGATCGTTGTGGAGGATGAGGTCCCGCCCGCCAGGCATCTGATTGGACGAGCCAGAAGCAGGAGGCGCCGCGATTGGTTAGTCCATACTATACTTACATGTTTTTCTTCTTCACCCTCAAAACATATAGCGGAGGCAGCTCTTCGTAGGCGCGCTGCTGCCACCCACAGGATAAGTCACTGCATTACAGGAGCTAGCTAGCTAACAGTTTCATTACGTGTGAACGTTGCTGATTTTATATAAATGTAGAAGATGAACGCAAACTGTTAACTGTTGTTATCTGGTCATTAGTTAACTGTACAATAAAGATCAAGGCATAAGTAATCTGTGGTGATTTCTCCACCAGGTCCTCCCGCTAAACTTGGATTCGAACAGTAACGGGGACCGGACCACATCCGCTCCAGGTCTAATACATCTTTGTCGAATCTGCTGTAGATTATCAAAGAGAAACACTGTTTGAAAACACAGCGTCGGGTTTGTAACATCTTTATTCCGCTTGTGAAAAGAAGCATGTGACCGTTTGTCTTTCCTCACTCTGAGCACAAGTGAAAATAATACAAATATAAAAAGCGGGGTTTTACAATCATAAAAATACTTTAACGCCCTTTTATATCAATGAGTGGTGGAAAAAACGTAGAATCGGCGGCTATCACGTGTGTTTCCATTATGAAACAGAAGCTGACTGTGACTCAGGGAAACTGTTACTGTTCTACAGCGGGTCTTTCCACCCATAATACAACACGAGGGTCTTTTTCCTGCAGTAGCACGGCTCGTTGGTCTAGGGGTATGATTCTCGCTTAGGGTGCGAGAGGTCCCGGGTTCAAATCCCGGACGAGCCCTTACTTTTTGAAAGGATCCACCGCAAAATCGCTGTTTTGTGTGAGTGAAGCTCTGAAGGACGAAGCCTCTGGTGTCAGCTCTGATCCTCAGAGAATCACAGGGTTTTGCAACTGGAAACACTGGAAACGTTCAATCTCCTTCAAAATGACGACACACGTTTTCTTTGTTAGTTCCACTGATGTATTTTAGATGCACATTTAAAAAAAACCAAAAAAAAAAACCACTGTTAGTCAGTGGAAGTAAAATAAAGAGGGCTCGTCCGGGATTTGAACCCGGGACCTCTCGCACCCGAAGCGAGAATCATACCCCTAGACCAACGAGCCTAGACGACCCTTACCACAGTAATACATATTATCAATCTTCACCATGTGATGTACACTAACCTCATACGGTTTCACTTTTCCGTCTTTGTAAACTAACGTATTTTGCTGGATAGGGTTTATATTGGATTCGTAAGAGAACAATAAAGACACGCAGAGCAATTCAATTAACTTCTTTTTATATATCATACATAAGACTGTCTTAATATAATACAAAGGGCATTGTCATAAACACAGCAAAGTCTTGACTAGATCTTACAATCTGTGGATACATGGACTTATCCTTTCCCCCATGCTGTTCAATTCTATAGTGCATGTTGCATGTACAAAAAAAGTGAAAAAATGTGGAATCAAAAAAAAAAAGAAAGAAAAAGAAAACAAACAAAAAAAAGGATAAATCCAAATTAAATAAGAGGATTTCAACTTCTGTTGGGTGTTCAGATATGTCAACAAGTATACGTGTTTGTGTGTAACCCACAAACTGAACAGGCTTATGAAAGATGGAACCTTTTTTCAACCATGTGCTTCTCATATAACCAAAAAGTAAGGTTTGTGATGTACATGCACTTACAATATACCCTGTGAAAATTATTAAGGTTTGAAGATCTAGCTTTCCCTGTTTGATTCAAACCCTACCTCATAGTGTTGTCCTGATGTAGTCAAGTACCTTTGCCAAAAGGCAAGGTTTTGCCACTAAGAAAACAGGAGTTCCTGCCCACTGAATGGTCACCAAATTGACAAACATAATCAACATACCAGCAGGAGCAAGGTAGTGAGTTCTATACTTCCTTTATTAAAAAAATATAAATATATACATAAATTCTATTTCAACTATTAAAAAGGGGCTGCATTTCATGACAACTGCTCTAAATAAGAGGTCAATCAGCATGATCTGAAATAGGCGCACACTTACGAGTCACTGCAGTCAATTTTTTTTTATTTTTCAGTCTTTATTTTTGGAATGTTTAGTACCAGTATGAGTGCCAGTCATAAAACCACTGGCGATTTCTAAATGTCTCAAATTCTGCGGGGTATGAAAAATGATTGCAAATTTGCAATTAACCTTGACATCCAGATAAAACCCCAATCTCAATATAGGTAGCTTTACATTTTGTTTGTGGAAATACCAAGCAGGATTTCTTATGATGGTTTCCCCTTTAAAATGACAACAGCAATACCTGTGGCCTGCCCTTAATTTGAATGGTGGCTGTGGGCAGGTTTTTTTCTATCCAATTTTCAAAGCTGATAAAATGAGCAACAGAAGAAAGAAAGCACTTCAAACTCCCTGATATAAAAAAAAAAAAAGAATCTGGATATTGACTGTAATGTTTTGAGGACATGCATGTCTGCCTAGGCAAAGCATGTGATTGTGGGCTGATGGACACCCTTTCCCTTTGAATAGGACAACAATCATGGGGATCTGCCCTACCAAATCAGAACAATGCCATTCAACACAAACTGATTTGCCACAATTATCTTAACGCTGCCAAGACAATGACATTAAGTCTTGCTTCATGGCAGAAACTAGCCAAGTTGACCAAATGATGTATGAAAGGCAGCAAAACCCTTTGAAATAGTATGATGGGGCAAAAGAAAAACGACGACACAGAAATAGAACGCATTAGTCTCCTTTTTTTTTTTTTTAAACCATCAGCTTCTATCTTGCTACTCCGGAGCCTGCAGAGTAACTACCAAATTCTCTAACATACCAAGTTTTAAAAGACTCCCAAAATAATCTACCAATTAATATGGAAACAGTTTTGGTAAAACGTTGCAAACAAATCTGGCCAGAATACACAATAGCCAACGGTCTCAACAACGGTCTCCAGTTTTGCTAAAGTAAAATATTGCAGCTGTTTGTATTGACGTTAAAATAAGATCTTGATAAACTTTGCGTCAAAGTGGTGAACTGCTACATTATTGGTTACAGACACCTATATGCTATAAAACAACTGCTTTGGTATAAAAACATATCCAAAGGGAAAATAAATTCTTGTAAAATTCACAGCATAATTTGAGGAGAAAAAAGGCAGTCACTTAACTCGTTTTTTTCTTCAGTTTCCATGTTTTGGATGGAGAGACTTGTGCAGGTGGTTCTGATGAGGAACTACATGCAAAAGGGGAAAATAACAAAACATAAAAGGGTAGACTCTGGAATAGATAGTTCTTTCCACTGCAAAATCCTTAACCAGTGAATAAGATTCTCAAGGAAGTAATGTTTAGGAGGTTGTTGTGTACAATAAGACCCTGTTATGTGGGGCCCTGCTGAAGAAGTAATCTTTGTCGAGAAAGGCCTCAAATTACCATTCTTATTTACCTTTTCTAAGTTGTTTTAATTTCCTTAAAGAATTAAGGGCTGTCTAGAGAGAAAAATAGAGAAAAGCCATCTTAATTCAAATGATAATGTCCAGCTCCATCCCACTCCAAGTCCATGAGTCATAAGGCCAAAGGGTTATCTAGAACCAGCCACTGACTGTCTTCCTCTCCCTGGGCTGGATCCTTTCGTCTCCCGTGCCCATCGCTGCTCTCGTCTGTGCCGGGCCCGGTCGCAGCTCGCAGGACTACGGGGCCTCTAGGCCTGAGGGGTGGTGCTTCCCTCTCCTTTGACCCGGTCGGTGTCAGTATCCACCTGCGGGTTTCTCTTCTCCGACCGGCCAGCACACGCTATAGGGACTCCACTCCACTGCCGTGTGCTTCCCTTCGACAGAGTTACACAATACCGACCAACAACAAGAAATATCACCGCAAACACTTCCCCTCATTGTCAAGCTACAGGATTTACAAGCAGCTTTTACGTGAAATTTTCACTTAAAAGGGCAAAATAATTAAGAACCAGTGGAACAGTAATGTCAGGCAGTCCACATTTTGAATCGAAAAAGGACGCCAAGCATTTCATCACCAACAGCTACCTGCAAAACAGCTTCAAACTTCGCTCTGAAATGCTCCTTAGAAGATTTTGCCACATAATACCATATGGTGATTACTTGGTGGTTACATGAAACTGGTGAAATGGTAAGATGGATGTCTCAATCTCACTATGGTTATTCCGCAGTATTATTTTGTGCCTAATGATTGCAAAAGAAAAACTGATGAAAATTACATATATACTTTTTAACAAAGATTTTTCTCTGTAGTAGCGGTTCAGTGATATCTCCCTTCTGACGTGAGCAGCTTTTGTTCTCAACACACCTTGTAGTAAAAAACACCACCTTAAAAATGACGCACAGGGGGAACACACAGCCAAATGTCAGTGCAGTCACGAGCTGGCCATAGAACTCTGCTGCACACACACTCCAGTCATTGGAGACTCCTCCCGGTCCATGCCCTGCCTCATGCCCAGGTGGCCTTCCGCTAGGTAGTGGGCAGGCCCTGTGTTCGTGCCCATGGAGAATGCAGGGTGCGCTGCCATGCCAGTCTCCTGCCGTGGGTTCGAGAAGGCACCTAGCCCCATACTCAGCCCACCATTCTGACCAAAGTCAAGGGCTCCGGCGGGCAAATGGCGGAGCTGGTAGGCCTGGTTGCCATGGTTCCCAGTGGAAGAGGACGATGTAGAGGAAGAGGAGGCAGAGGAAGACAGGGAGGTCATGGACAGATGGCCATGAACCACTTCCATGGAGTCCTGTGTTGAGGAGCTGTGTGTCGGGGAGGTGTAGTGGCGAGGGCGTGGCCGCGTAGCCATCATCGGCCCGTGGTGGTGATGAGCATGTGAGTGGGGATGCAGGGCCTTAGGGTGCTGAGGGGGAACATGGAAGGTGGTTTCCTGGACTGGGTGTGTCTCTCCAGTGACCGACTCTGGTCCAACGCCACCTCCCCACACCAGCGGGGGTGGGTAAGGCTGTCTTGCCTGTCAATGTCAAGCACATAACAAAGTCAGTTGTAGAATACAGCTGCATAGTTTTTCTAGCCTTGAGGCAGTGATGCTCAACTGTTACCACATAACATTGAAATAGACTTAATTTCAGTACAATGAAATAAAAGTTGACATGTTTGTCAACTGACACACAATCACACCCTTCATAACATTTAATTTCAAGACTGCAGTTTTAGAATTCTAAGAATATTAATCCTGTCTTACATAAGAATCTGCCAACAACAGTAAACCAAACATTTTAAAGCACATATTCATTTGTCTTTTAGATTTGTTCTGAAGAAAAAATGTAATCTTAAATCATGAGTAAAACTTCCTTATGCTGCTGTGTCGTTTGCAAATTTCCTCTATGGAGGATCAATAAAGGTACATCTTCTCCTAAAACTACAAATATCCATTGACTTCCACCACAATATGTCCACTCAGTATCAGATCAAATTCAGATCCCTCCATCGAACTCACTGACCTGTGGGCAGAGGCTGTCACCATCGATGGCAGGCAGGGCCGTGCCGAAGTGTCCTCCACTGTGCAAGTGGTGATGGGTAGGGTCTGATCTTGCTCTGCCACTGGTACTTGTCCCAGATGATCCTCCTAAGGGTTAAACAAGGTGTCAAAAGTGCAGCCTCAACAACAACACATTAAATATATCAAATGCTACAATAAGATTCACTCATGTTTATCAAAACATACAACACATGTTATGACTCAAAGTTTCACAATGAAATAGATTTGAATCATTTGAAAGTTTCTCTTTCTGGCTTATAATTTGCTTCAGTTCACAGCATTGATATCAGGTTCCACAAGAGTCAACACCCCTCTTACTGAAAAGATAATCGTACTGTTGTGATATGATATATGTCACATCTTATCCTAGACCACAAGAACTGACAGATCAATGTTTCACTACATTTAAGGACAAGGGAACAGGTGCCCAATGTTTTTAGATGGGAGTTACCTGAACTAGAGGAGGTGCTGGAGGTGGTTCCTGAAGACTGGGACTGCTCTAATGCGGGGCTTGTAGACACGCTGCTGCTTGTATTGGTCCCCTCATCCGCAGTCTTCTTGAAGAAGCTGTGCTGCAGGGCATAGTAGGGCTGGATGCGGCTCTTGGGGTCATAGTCCAACATCCGGAGGATCAGGTCCTTGAACTTCAAGTAGTCAGCAACAGCATGGCCAGACTCCCCTGCCCTCCGGCCACCTGGACCCCCTGTCTCCACACCCAGGATGGAGTGGAGCTTCCGTGAGGCTGGAGGCTTATACTGTTAAGGCAAAGTGCACAAAGATTAGGAGATTTACTCATCAGAGACTACAGCATTTCATGTCACAATCTACCTTGGTTTTAACGATAATCACAAAGCACAAATTTTGTTTGAAGGCCAAGTTAAGCAAAGAACTGAGCTCACCCTTTTGCCATCTTTGGTCTTCTTTACACTCCATGTACCATCCGAAAGCTTCTCAAAGAACTTCCTGGCTTTTGGGGCTAGGTCCATTATGTGATTAGGTGGGATACCAAGAACCTCGACTATTTTGTTCATCTGGTCCACCTGTGGAAAATGTTATCAATCAAGTTACATCTTCATGCAAGCATAGGTACGTATCAGGCAGAACTGCAAAAATGTACATTGTAAACCTATAACTTTACATAAGACAGCTTGACTTAACTGTTTTAAACCCAGTATGTAAAGTTAAACATCCTTAAATGTTCTATGATAATTTAAAAAACATTTAGCTTCAGACAAGTAGCTACAATGTCAAACAGAATGTTAAGGGTTGACAACTGGGAGATGTGTGATATGTTTTTAACTTCACTTCTAAAATTTGGAGGTGTACATGATCTTATTTAAAAGCTGCAGTTGCAATTCAAAGAGTGACACAGAACGAAACAATTTGATTGGTAATATTTCAGTTCCTTTCACCTCATTGGCTCCGCTGAAGAGAGGCTCTCCAGTGTGCATCTCTACCAAGATGCAACCCAAGGACCACATGTCAATGGCCAGGTCATAGGGCATTCCCAGCAGCACCTCTGGGGAACGGTAGAAGCGACTCTGGATATATTGGTATATCTAAAAAAAAAAGAAGACACAGAAACTCAGTCTCATCATTTGCTTAAAAACTCTGAATTGCCTGTTAAATACACCTGATCTTTACAGGCAACATCACACACATCAATGGGACATTTTGCATTTAATTGTTGATGAGGAAAACTGCCTCAACTTACCCTTTGTCCCAGTTGGCATGAGCTGCCAAAGTCCACTATTTTGATGGCACTCCGCTTGGGGTTGCAGAGGAGGATGTTCTCAGGCTTCAGGTCACAGTGGATGATGCTGAGCTCAGGCGTGGCCAGGAAGAGCAGCGCCGTGCATAGCTGCTGGGCAAACTTCCGGGTGAGGTTGAGTGAGACGCCACGGAAGTTGGTATTTCGGAGCAGGTCATACAGGTTATATGAAAGCATCTCAAACACGAGGCAGAGGTGGTTCCGAAACATGAAGTGACGCTTTAGGTGAACTGCAGAAAATCAAATTTTACGCATGTTAGTCAGATACAGGAAAAGCCTTTCAATTTCCTTAATATGTCTTATCAAATCAAATTTCAAGAGTAGATTACCGATGTAGTATTTCATCTCGGTATCATGTTTGTTCATGAGCTCTAGCAGGCGCACTTCAATCTGGGCTTGATTGAGGAAAGCTTTCTTGTTCTTGATGATCTTAATGGCAACCCATTCCTGCTCTGCCCGGTCATATGCTTTCACAACCTAAAAGATTCAAAGAAAACAGTCATTTTTAATGTTACCCAAAATTAGATTCAAACTGCTTTGTTAACTATAGATATTAACACTTCTGCTTTTAAGTGCAAATGAAAAACTGTCAGAAAGCAGCATTGAATATTTCAGTTATTGATTCAGACAAAAATAAAAACCATCATGTGATCTTCAAATTAAAGACAACTTCCTCGGTCACATGTAATCAAACCAAGTTGTGTGTAATTTTGAATTAAGTACCTGTCCAAACGATCCTTTTCCTATCAAGGAATCAATCTCATAACGGTCCATCCACTTCTCCCCATTCTTGACGATGTAGTCATAGTTATCATCGTCATAGCCATCATTAAAGACTTTCCTCTCTTTTTTGTGACTGGAGTCTTCACCCTGACCCTGTTGGTGCCGCCGCTTCTTTTTTGCATAATACACCTATAAATAAACAAAACAATACATATGATCACACATGAATTCATATTGGTTTTCATTTACAAAGTTTCAGTTACTTTATTTCTTCCAATAAAAAAAACAGATGATAGCGATAGATGTACATAATAAAAATAAACTAACCTCATTGATGTGTTTGTATGTTTTGATAAGGTCAATGGAGAGCTTCCTCAGGGGAGCTGAAGTTGGGTCACGAAAGCACTGGGGCATGTGCCTCTGAAGTATCAAAAGGGAGATGCAGAACATTTCATAAACAAACAATAAGCAGAGTCCTTTTGTTAGTAACAGGCTTTGGTTAAGTCTTCTATGACATTAATTAAATATACTAGCACAATTATTTGCATTCTTATTCTTTCACCGCACATTAAAACTGAAAGAAATCAAAGAGCTGGGGCAGGGTACGGTAAGTGTACCTGATTGGCAGTGAGCTGTGGTGTCTGGTCGCTGTACGGTAAGACCGTAACAGATTGGTCAGTGCTTGGCTGGTGGCGGTCACTGTACTGCTGGTGCGTATGGGGCATTGGAGCAGCCATCTGAAGACCAGCAGTGTGTAAAGAAAAAGAGGGCGCAAGCCGGACGGACGAAGGTTTGCATGCTGAAGTCTCTCCTCCTGGAAGAAATGACACTTCTATGAATTGTATCCTTAACTCAACAGTATATATATATATATAACACAACAGACAAAGGAGGAAAAGAGGTAATAATCCTAATCTAAAACTACTGTATTTCCTCCACAATAAAGGCCTCAAAATAAAGCAGGAAAAGAAATGTGTCACCTATTGTACAGATATAATATGATATATTATCTGTTCTAACCAGTGAGAATTTTCAGCAAAAAAAAATTCATTGTGGAAAGAAATATATATGCAAAGTGAAAATTATGCATTTGTAATATTTACATTTATGTTGAAATGATCAAGCTAAGGCTTTAAAACAGACATGATCACAAAAGATGTTGAAATGAAGAACAAGGATTAATTCATTGTTAAGAGAAATGTCAGGTTAATGCATAGTGTCTTTTGTTAAATCTGTTAAGTCATAAAAATGCATCAAAGGACAAGCACAAAATAAAATATAGCAGTAATATATCAACCTTTGTGAAGAAAAAGGAGCAAAACAGCAGCTTTAACAGTGAAAAGGGGTGAAAATGAAGCATCTCCACACTGTACAGTGAATCATCCTTCATTTTAAGCCAGAAGGAATCAAAAAATTATTAAATAGCATGTTCAGCTATCAGCATCTCTCACCAGACAACACAATTCACCAGTGCTACACAGTAACCACTATTCAGAATCCCAGCAACAGCACCTAATTAGCATAGCCTATCACCACAGAGATACAGCGTGATTTGGCAAGCCCATCAATGCACAGACCAATCACAACGCAGTATGCAAATAGCCTACTTTTGTTGCCAGGGCAGAGCTGCTCCCATTTTCCAATGAGAAAACAAGAAATAAACAAGAAATAAAATTGAACTTTGGCACACTTAGACGCTGCTTTCAACACAAGAGCCTGACAGCAAAATAGCTGCACAGCCCAAAACCTGCACTCCATCCGAGAGCGTTAGAAAGCTGACCCAGCTTTGGAAAAGGAGAAAATACACATCCACTGACAGAAAGAAGAGAAACTGTAAGGTGATAGAGCACAAGCAAAGGCTGTATTTTAAGAACCTTAACCGTTTCGTTATATTATATTATATAAACACAAACATATATATATATATATATATACACACACACACATTTATATATAAATGTATATATATATATATATATATTTATAAATTTTTATATATAAATATAATTTATATATATTTTTTTTTTATAAAATCTAATGTTGTAAAAATAGACTCAGCTATAATATATATATAACTACTTCAGTTAAATAAGGTAAATCTTAAAGAATTTATTCAAATCGTATTTTATACACATATTAAATCCAAAGCACTAAAATGACCAGACAGATTTGTCATGATGACTAGTGTGCCTTAGATCTGCGAATGATGTCAAACCAATTTTAATCACTCTGAGCTCTGTCATCAAATAAGAAAGTTCAACTGAATTAATGGAAATATTTAATCGTTAATATACTTAGTATTAATTTCCCATTCTTTGACTTTTACTCTCCTTGGGATGAGAAAGATGTGTGAGTTTAGCTGCCTAATTCACAACAGCAAAATAAGAGAATGAGAAGAAGTTATTAAGAGCACCGCTTTCCCCCAATAGGGTTAAGGCTTAATATATAGCAGCTAACCTGGATGCATCGTCTCCTGAAAAATTCATATCATCCTGGGAGGAGAGTCCAGCAGCAAACCACAACCCACTACAAAGAATTAAAACAGATCATTATCAATGTGCATCTTTGGTGGGTTTTAACTTCATGGTGGCTAAACTTTTTTGAGAAGAAGGGACAGAGGATCCCTAAAGAGCAGGGACACCCCTAAACTTTTAAGAGTGTACTTGGGTAATTGTATGAAGTCTTGGGTTTTTAAAAAATAATGCTAAAATTAAAAAGGTAAGCTGATTGTGGATCACTGATTAGAAGCAGTAAGTTCCCAGACAATTAACTTATAAAAACACAAAAGATCTATGGTGAAACTGATAAGATAGATAGCTGAAAAAGAGAGGCACAGACAATATATTACATGTTTTAAAATATTGTGGCCTTAATAGCACTGGATCTCCTCTCAGAACGTCCAATGACTTCTATATTACAATGAACTTTAAGAGCTGAAATATACTTTTGAAAATGTGGTAGTCCAACTGGCCCAACTGAAAATATTGTACCAGATTATGCAAATTGACAAAGAACTACAAAAAGTTTGGTTTGAGCCCATTTTACTAACACAAAACCTAAGATGACTATAGGGAAAATGTGACATCTTAAGAATCACTAACCCTGATGGGAAAATTAAGGCTGTATTTAAGCACAAAGCCATTTTGCAAGCCCACTTGTAGCTTTGTACTCTCCCTTAAAACGTTTGATTAGTCTTCATTTTCAGTACTGACATATGAACAGTTCCTTTCCTGGCTCGACTCATCATGGCATCAACGGGCCTATTTAGGTGTAAATATAACGACAGCTAGCTTGCTATTGGTAGCCGTATCATATCATAGGTGATGGCTAAAGATCTCTGTAACGAGCCTGTGTGTCATCTTCTCACGCCCAAATGATTAGATCCATGCCGAAGCTGAATCAAATGTAACCGATCCAAAACAATTAAAAGCCTAACGGTCTTCTTTAACGACGGAGCCCGGGTAGCTCTGTACTTACAGATGGGGTAGAGATCGTCATGGTTGGAATTTAGAAAGCATATTCAGTATTAATCTGCGTCCTCTCCTGCTACATATCGTTGGCGTTTGCTCCCAATCCCTCGCATAAATGACAATCGCATCCAGGCTCTCGTTACCGTTAGCAGACTAATGTTAACTAGCTAGCGTTGTCGTCGTTAACGTTACCCTGAAAAACTGCGGGACAAGCGAGCACATCTCTCACCAATCCAGCGTTAACGTTAGCTAGTGACGCTGTGTTCAGCCATCGGGTTGCGGGGCCCATTCAGCTGGTTCGTCAACAAGTCAACGTTAACCATTAGCCAGGTTAGCCGAATTAGCTACCAGGCATTAGCCAGGTTAGCTAGGTGAGCTTCCGTACTGTATAAATCTGAAACCCAAACTACACCTATGATGTTAATACAATGAGGCATTGCACTGACAGTGACTCGAGCGGAGCAGTTAGCTAACACGCAACATTTGCCTCAATCGTACAATGACAGTGTCTAATATCGCGGAGTTAACGTTAGCTGTAACGTTAACGCCGTGCCAGCATGACTCTCCGCCAAAGCCCACACAATCCGCTGTACCCTCTAGTCCACAGCCAGCTGGAAATCAGCTCCCGTCTAACATCAAAATTAGTCCGTTGACCTACTGACTGGAAGCAAATGTTACCGCTGGCTTCAGTGGAGTCGGCGCCGCCACAAAATGTTAGCTAGCCGCCATACCATAAGCTACCATTCTCAACTTCACTGTCGCGTCCATCATGGTTTACCGTTCGCGTTACATATAGTGTGCATCTGCGAAAGCGCTAACGTGAGACGATGGGCAGACGAATGTCAAAGAAAACAGTTTATAGATGCTCACCTCTGATGGCACGATCTTCATTTAAAGTCCAATAACCTGTATGATGAGGAAACTTATCCAGCTTGAGCTTCTCCCCTCCCTGCACGGTTAGCGAGTAATGTTAACGTTAAATCCAATGCCCGTCCTCTGGCCGGCAAACTCTAAAATAATTCACCAGCCAGATTCAATACGCGTTTCATGTCCAAAGCTCCGGTGAACAACATCGGCGATCGAAGCAAGTTAGACTAACGTTACCATCAGCTGTTGACTAGCACCATGCTAACGTTAACTAGCACGCATATCTTACTAGCTAACCCTAGCGAACTGGCTAGCTAGTTGACAAAATGAACGCAGCTAACATTAGCTACCTGCCCGGGCTAGCTGTAGCCTATCTGGCTAGCCCGAAGCTAACGATTCTAGCCACCGCTAAATAAACGTTATGCCAAATTGCGATTTGACGTCGTCTTTGCGAATCTAGCGTCGGCCGCTTCGATAAACACGACAATGCGGTCGAGCGCCGAGTATTTCCAACGCGAAACAGAAGCCGTGTCCTCTGATAATTTTGGTTAGGAATTTTGTGTCAATTTTCACAAAATGGCGCGCGGTCCAAACCTGCGCAGTGAACCGGCCCGGTGGACCAGAGACACGGACAACTGAGTTAGTGCGGCGCCGCCTAATTATTTCAGCTATGTTAAAACGTCGGCCTCTCGGTCCTCCTCATCCGATCCACTGGACGCATCTCGACACCCCAAAACGTCAAATATACATCCACTGACAGCGTTATTCCGGCGGGAAGGGAGAACATTTGAAAAGACTGAGCTGGGGAAAAAAAACCCTCCTGACAAAATGGCGATGCTCTAGCTTGTTGCCATGGCAACTGTCAATCAAAAAAAAAAAAAAAAAACCAAGTGCCCGGATGTACCAATGACGAATAAAATCTCCCTGGTCCGAGTTACAGGACAACACGCGACTCCAGCGGCGCAGCTCATCGCGTCTGATCATCACCTCTGATCATCACCTCTGATCATCACCTCTGCTCAGCTTCACTCTGAGAAACACTCACAGCTTTCAGCTCTCACACTTTGTGACATACAAACAGATCCGACTGGGAAGAGATCTGTGTGATTCTCTGCTGTTTCCCACTGTGCTGTCAGGGGATAGAAAGAGCATCTAATAAAGTATGTCATATTTTAAGAGATAGATGTATAGATGTATAGATGAATGGATGGATGGATGGATATATAGATAGATAGGTTTTTATTGTTGTAAGTTGTTTTATTCAAATTGAAAGGTGCAAAGTGAGCCTTAACCTCTCCCTACTCAATACATACATAAGTGACAATTAAATAAAAAAAACGCATGAATCACATTGAAAATATAATGTAGATTATATATATAAAACAGGCCAATGATTAATTAATTTACCTTCAACAATGTTTCAATAAATGAAGCCTTGAAACTGAATGTGAACAAATCACAGGCCTAAACTTTTGTTGATTTCTTACAAAACATTTGTCCGTGCAAAGGGCAATATTGAATAAAGCTATATTACTACACCTTCGTGCATTATCAAGATAAAACTGTGAGTAGAACTGTGTGTTGCTATCAGAGTGGTGAGAAAATCTAGGTTGGGACAAACTGATTAGGGAAGAACATGGGAAGAAAAGAACTGGACCATGGCTTCAAATGATGGGAGAGAGCTGCACAGTCTCCAGAGCTAAAACCCATCTAACTGGTTTAAGATGAACTGAGAGCGAAGGTGAAAACAAACTAACCTACAAGTGCAACACATTTGTGAGAACTTCCGTAACAGTGTTATTTTCTGGTTTTCTATATTGTAATAATATGACAAGTGTGCTCTGATGCTGGATGAGTAAAAGAAAGATTAGTTAGATTAGATTAAGATTAGTTCAACAACAAGATTCCATTATTTCCTTGCTTTTAAAACGATTTAAAAAAAACAAAACAAACAATCAGTGACTAAGGGCCCAGGTCGTCTCACAGGTCAGACAAGTCTCAGTCATACATCTCATCACACTTGTAATACTTGTCTGACTTGTGAACACAGATAATTGACAAAACGGTTTCGGAGCAAGGCCTTGGTGAACTGAGTCGTATTAAACTCACAGGACAAATGTTTGATATCATTTAGTGGAAAATGTTTGGAAAAACTGTACCAATGATCACATTGTCGTACAATAAATACTGTGATGACATGTTAAAAAAGGATAAACATTACAGACTTACTGCTAATTTAAACAAACAAGTTTAAATAAGTTGCTAGTTCTAGTTTCGTAACCCGTAACCTGTCAGTGCAGTTAAAGAAATAATAATGATTATTTTACATGAGTGAAAAGTGAATTTATTACAATGAACTTTTCTGCGATAAAGTCAAAAATTATAGCCATTAACCACTTTGTTGGTTTCTCAAAACACCTTTTTATTCCATCTCAAACAGCAATGAAAGTTATATCCTCCATTCACAGGAGACTCAGGTGAAACTATCAACTTAGCAGATTTGCTCATAAGAAAACTCCACGGGAAGATTTTTTGTTTAAAAAGTCAATCCTCTAGTGTGACACTAAAAGCATTAAGTGGCATTAAAATATATAAATATCAACTAAAAATGTATATTCCCTTTGCTCTTCAATGCAACAGATTTTTTTAGATGTAAAACACGTTCATGATCGTTTCTGCTTCCAAAGAGCTGAGGACAACATGAAACGTTTCTGTAAATGCTGCAGTTACACGTCTGTTGAGTTCAGACAAGCTGCCAAACAAAGTGTGATAGTTATACAAAGAGTTGTCCATCCTCCATTTATTTCTAATTAAATGATGTATGGTGCTTCATTGTTCACTTTATCGGTCTCTATGAGGAGGATTGAGTTAGGATGCTCAATCCAATACTGGAGGATTATTCATGCTAACTAAATTTACCATGGAATCATGGTCAGCATTGATAATTGCAGCTTTTGTGGTCACATCTGGCACATTCTTGAAAGTCAGCAGAAGACCATTCAGGAGCTGATGAAGAGAGTCATTGACAAGCCTTCTGGTCGTGTTTCATGCTTTGCACAAATGTTTCCACTGATCTATTTGTAGGAGCAGGACAAATATATCTCACGATACGCCCACTTTAGGAGACCTCCCGAATTCTTGGTCAATATATTGAAGGACATTGTGGCTTACAAGTTTTTCAAGGAAACAAAATCAACCCGGCTTTTGATTCTCGTGGCTCTGCTCCTTGAACATCCGTCACAGCTGAGCACATGAAAACTATGTAAATGTGAATGGTTCTTTCAGTTAGTACAGCTCCTCTTTTTTTATATCATAAGGACGGATACTAGCAACAAACACTTACATTTTGTTGGAAAGTCACTTCAGTCGATCAAACTTCATCAAAGTTTTTTTATTTGTATCTTTCTACAAGTTGGTGTTTAAATGAACATGACACTGAGAGCAAAAAACAATAGAACAGATAAAACTGATTAGGAAATGAAATATATGGAAGGGAGTAAAACACTAACACAATAGAATTAGGAATCAACAAAATGAATCACAGCCATATATTGTTAAAAAGCCCGGCTTTAAAATATATTTCAAGTTACTTTTAATTTAGAATTTTTTTCCCAGTACGACTTAAAAATGTGTGTGACATGTTTGCTCCTCCTTGAACCAGTCAGCAATCCACCAGCAAACTTACATCAAGGACATCTTTTGGATAAACTAAATAGGAGGGTATTTGTAGGTTATATGTTCAATGTCCCCAGAGAAGCAATTTGTTGAAAAACAACAATAGCCAACAAAAAAATCACCTATAACAGCCATTATAAAAATCAAGTGCATATCAATAACTTTATACCAATAACTATAATAAAAATAAATAGTCAGTATACCTCTGTTTATCAATTATATAACCTGGTCCATGTATTACTGCAAACGTCCTATAGCTACCATGTCGTTTTTACATGAGTTATTACCATATAAAGACGTTGGTTCTATTATTGGGTTTTTTTACGTCTCTGGACAGAAGGGAGTAACTGGAGCTGTGTTGAAAGTGAGTGGGTTGTCTCATGGATCACGTCGGACTCCTCAGACAGTCTGCTCACATGGTACCGGTCAGTCTGTTGCTCCCCCAAGATTTCCCCTCAGGTTTTAAAAATGTCTCCATATTTGTTCATGTGAGCAACAAAATAACTAAATATACACCTCAGTAAAATATTTCTAATAAAGATTGGGAAATTTGTTTTCAGTATTACAAATATTTAGTTTTTGGGCCTTCTGGAAATAGCATCTGCAATGTATATGACCATACTTCAGCTGTAGTTCTGAGATGATTAAGTTAGTTCTGGGTCAAAGGTGACACTGAGGCCTCTTCTCTTTTGGCTTAATGTGATTCACAAGAATCTATTTCTGCTTCAGTTAACTGGCTTAGCCTTCAACATCTAGATTGGTGTGTCCGTCCATACGCCCATGTATTCTCCTAACAAGAGTTTATTCTGTTGGGATTGTGATGCACTTCAGAATTTGGATGAAAGCTGAGTTACATCGTGACTAGACTGCAGTCTGGAAACCACACACACACACACACACACACACACACACACACACACACACACACACACACACACACACACACACACACACACACGCACACTTGTAGACATGTCACTTCACCTGTTGTCCTTTTCCTATTTGGGGAAACTCTCAGACACGAGGGGAACAGAGGATAAAAGTTCCGGCTCCTCAGTGGATTCAAACCTCAGACTCTTACGTTGCTGACCACTGCCATCCCTAAATAATGATTGTCCAGTCCAGGCAGAGATGCTGTTGACACAACATATACCAGGACATAGGCCGACACAGAGACAGAACTCTCCAGGTATATTGTCTTCCTTTACGCTGTAATGTTACACATAAAAAACACATCCAGGCATTTGGTCCCGTTCTACAGTTCTGTTTAAAGGAGGATATTTCAGTCTAAAGTCACAAGGACTTTCTAGGAAACATTCATTATGGTCAGGATTGTATGATTTTGAAAACCATGTGCTTGGTTAGTTAAGTACAGCCCATTACCCTATTAATTTGTATTAGTCCTGTGTCATTTAAAATGTTTGGATTTCCCTTATTTTTATTCTTCCCTTCTATGGTTTGAATCACAATCCCACAGCACCTCGTTTTGATGATTTGAAGGAAGACTTTTTATTAAAACTGACTCTTGAACTGACAAAACTCATAATTGAAGAATTAGATCTTTAGACGTCTATCTTACTCACAAGCATTGTTTTAATGCCAGTTTCCATGACTATAACAACAACATATAGCAAGTTTTACCAGCTTCTTTAAACATATTAATTGGCCAAGTTGCAGGTGATTATTCTAAAAAACAATGGTGTTTACTTTCACCTTTTTTCCTATGTTAGTCAATAACGGTCATTTTTTCGGTCATTCGACTTTAAGCCAAGACAAAAAGGAATATTTCAACGTAAACTGATGATTTGGGACTGATATATTACCTCCTGAGCTTTTAACAGAAACAGATGTTCTACTATTTGACATTTCACAAGAGCAGCACCAAAGAGATGCCCTGAGAAGCACAAGACTTTTGTTTAAAAAGTTAGATTTTCACAATACTACTAATGCTCTCATGGTCACTTTTATGTTGTTATCTGTTCGAGCTACTATTTGGCCGACTATAGCTTTTACTTACCAACCAAACCAAACACTCTATCTGATGCAGGATGTGTCTGAGTCACTGAAAAGAAACTGTAGCAAGTGTGGTTTCCAACAGCAGTCTGCGTTCACCACAGAGAGCCTAATGCACACAAAGCGACGGGAAACAGAATAAATGCACGACCAGAGGCTCGCCACACCTAATGTTCAAAGTCTGGAGAAAAAGAAACATTATTATGTGGTAAATCCTCATAAACAATAAGTGACCAATATAATAGTTTACAAGTTACAACAAATGTTCCAAAGTCATTTAAGCTTTTCTTTCCATTTCACATTGAAGCCTCTCAACTCTTTTACAGGATTTGAGCTGTTATATCAGCTGATCACTTTAATCTATGTATTGGATTACGATATATATTTTTATGTTCTGAGTGTTACTGTAAACAGGTTGATGTCCCTCACCAGCGACTTGCACGTCAGCTACATGGTAAAAATAATACAATTCCATTCAATTTATTGTTACAGCATCAAATCATAATACACATGATCTCAAGGCGCTTTATATTATATTATTTTACTTAATTATGTTTATCATACCATACCCTTACAGTTCAACAGCACCACAAACTGCTGCCTCTAAATTCAAGTTTGTTTATCAAGCACGTTTAAAACATCCCGAGTCGACCAAGGTGCTGTAAGACAGGAACATAAGAACAAGAATAAAACAAATAGCAGAACAACACTCAGCAGAGCACAAAGTGTAACGCCAAGGCCCAACACTTCTCTTATATTCCATTTGAACAAAAACTACTGAAGATACATATAAACTGCTGATTCTCTCCTGAACTCACACGATCTCAGCTACACATTAGTTGTAGTTACAGGTTTCTAGCTTTATTTGTTACTGTAA
Organism: Hippoglossus stenolepis; assembly: GCF_022539355.2. Lineage (NCBI taxonomy): Eukaryota > Metazoa > Chordata > Actinopteri > Pleuronectiformes > Pleuronectidae > Hippoglossus > Hippoglossus stenolepis. Next base: position 9,235,682 of record NC_061486.1, on the reverse strand, counting down.
AGCTGCTGAAAAGAACCCGAATCCCCATTAAAACAAATTTAAATCTGTTATATCCAGATTTGTTTAAACTTTAAAAACATACTCATTTCTATGACCTGAAAGTTGAATTAACATCCCTCTAAAACTGTGTCAAAGCAAACATTATAACCATCACAAAGGAAGGATTTGCGGTATCAAATATAATATAAAGTTGAGAAAATGAATGTGCAACAGATATAACATTTTTACCAATACCTTTATTTTTGTGCATTTTAAAGCATTTTAACTTCAACAAGACACATCAACTGCACCTATACACCATATATAAAAAAAACTATGCTCCATATATATACATGTGTATTGTATATAAAAAGTATACCATGAATAAAAAGTACACCATATACACCACAGTCAAAATCTATGGTGGTTATTTTTTTTGTCTGTTAAGCAAGGCTAGTTGAGTTAAACTGTTCTTTATGCTTCACTTTAAGATACTTTCTCATTAGTTATGTGCTAACAAGTGAATTACCAAGATATCTCTTCATCAAATGTTATTTTTCAGCTAGACAAAGAGCACATGGACACTTTTAGGCTCATCTAAGGTTTTGGTCGGCTCTGTCTTTCTACAGGCTTCGATCTTTTACAGTTTAATCTTATACATACGTGCCAGTTACCCATTGACACACACATTCATACACACACTCACACACAGATGATATAACCATCAGTGGTGATGTGAGGCTCATTATCTTGTAACCGACCTTCTGATCAGTGGACGACCTGCTCCACCTCCTGAGCCACCACTGCCGTGTATTTATGTTATTTCTAAATCATAATCATTTTATTATTTATCATTATTGTGGTAAACAGCCGTCAAAGTGTCAGATTCAGGATTTCACTCACTTTTGAAAAGAAAGTTGTCGTCTCTTTACGACAATTTGGTTTTGTCAAGCAGAACTTTAATATTTCTTTTGTGAAACTGGTGATGTCATGAAAAGATATCAAATAATAAATGTTTTCCGAGCATTGTTTCAGTCTGTATAACATTTTGAGGTTTAATTGAATATATCCTCACACCCTCAGAGTTATAAAAACAGTCCATTGTGTAGTTCGTGTGTTCCAACTTCAGCTGACATAAGAGTTCAGTCTCTGTGCCCAGAATAAAGATATTCCCTGGTTTCAACATACTCTGCGGCCACTGGATGGCAGCAGAAGCTCATTTGGTTGGCATCAGGCACACATGCACGTCTTCAGTGGTAGTCTTCATTTTATCTAGAGATTGTGATGGAAATACAAATCCAGCTTTTACCACCACAAGGTCAAAGGAATGGCTGCATTTCTGCCCCCTTTAAGTGACCTTGTAGTTCACGTATTCCTGAATCAAACAAATACTGTCTACGAAATATGTGAAAAGGTAAACGTACTGTACATAGTAGCTTTAAATCGATCACGTGTACCATGTCCTTGTTGGTATTCATGGCTCATGAATGCACCAGTCATCGGGCTATTCAGTGAATATTGTGGTGTTTTTGTCATGTTCTACAAAATGATATAATGTTCAAGCTTCTGCAGAGACACCCCCACCAGGTATAAGATCATAGAGTCCAAACATATTGTCATGGCATCGTCTGGTATTTTAAGTTACAGAAGTACTCAGATCTTTCACTAAAGTGAAAGCAGCAACACATTGCAATAAAAAAAAAGTATCAAAATTAAAAGCAATCATTACGCAGAATCATACCTCTCAGTGAGATATGTGTTATATTATAAGCAGCAATTTAATATCTCACCTGTGTGAGGCAAAGGAAATTATTTACTACTTTAATGTTAAAGAAATTCCTCATTATTTATGTTGGTCATTTATTTTGTGCTTTAGGAATGTATATAGAGCTGTTCCATGAATGTTTTAAGTGTATTTTGCTCTCATATGTCGTGGTATCGAAAGGTATTATAGCAGAAAATGGAAAGTTAAGTACCATTAAATTGTATTTGTATACCGTACTTATTTCATACAGTCCCTCCATGTTCCTGGTCACATCGACAACAGAACCACATCTCTCTCTGTAGCCTAAGTTATTAAATAGTTTCCACATTCTTGTTAAGGAAACAGTTATAGTAAATACAGAGGAATGTGTGGATGGGTGTTTATGTGTTGTTAGATTCTGCCATTGACGTAAACTCAGGTCAGTTCTTACAGGAATTTCGGATCAAATCAGTTTTTTCCCAAGAGATGAAAACATTTCTTTTCATACAGTCCGTTGCTATTATTTCATCATTATTATCAAGTATCAGAATTAATCCAAATATATGAGATCATATTCTGAAAAGCTTAAATTTTCATTTAATATTGAAGCATTTCCATCAAATTCCAAGTTAGATTGTAATAAACCTGCGTAGAGTTTATGTTTTAGAAAGTGAAACGACTTTCTTTGTCCTTCAGAATTGCAAATGTTTTTCAGCTATTTGCTATTCCTATTATGTTCTCAAAAATACTTAATTCTTTTGAATAATATTCATAGTTTTGCAAAATTACTGAACAAGTGATCACAGTGAATCTGCAGCATCGTTCCACATGTTCTTTCTCTGCGTGTACACAAGTGGAAAAACATTCTGCTGCTTTACATTTCAAAAGAGGAAAAGTGAAAGAACATAGTGACCATTCAGTGGACGTAACTTTTCCAAATGTACATTTTATTTTAAACAAAAGTACAAAAAACAAACATCAGATATTTACAATACTTGCATGGCAACGTTCACTTTCTTTGGTCATTCTTCCAATTTGATGGTTTTACACAAGGTAGGCAACAAACAGCAGCGTCGAGGTCGGAGATCATAACATGCTGAATCTGAATCTATTATTAAACCGGACACTGGGCCACCTTCTTGTAGAGTCTGCAAGCAATTCATCAACGGTTCCAATCCAAGATGTGAGCTATGTGACAAATACTGAATTTGCCTACCAGGATATTCAATTTAGTTCAATATAAATAGCAAAAAGATAATTAAAAGCACATACTTCACGATTATATCCTGGCCTCGGTACATTTTCCGATTAAGTAAATGCTGTTTAAAGACCAAAAAACATGTGACAAGTACAGCTGCGTGTATTCCATCGTATTCTACACAAATTTGAACATGAAAACATGAACCCTAGTGCACGTCACAAACTGAAGCAACGACAGGTAGATTTTCAAAAGAAGGCAAACATACCATAACGGCCACTTTGAGACGAACATCCTGTCCACTCTGTGTCCTCGAATTACAAAATGATGCCATAGCTAAATAATGAACAGGCACACTTTCAACACTGAAGGAGCACAAATTAAGAATTAATTTACAACCTTGATGGATAAAACTAAAATATCCGGTCATGACTACAGGCTCGAGGACGTTCTCTTGAGAAAACGTGAAAACAACATAACAAAAAGAATCCGTGCAGCGGAACTAAAGCCAGTGGGATGAATTAAGCTCTTACATTCTCTCAATAATCTACCTGCTTGTGTAAATACAGTGGATATGTTGAATGAACGATAGATTGAGAAACAAAAACTAAATGAGACGGGGCATGAATGACGAATTGCGCCATTTTTTCTCTCGTGGTTACTCTTCATGAACGTACACACAATCAAATAACAAGAAAATCATGTAACACCAAAGAACTCACATCACCTACTTCCTGCATGTAAATCAGATTACCATCTATTACTAATGCCGAGTATAAGAATATACCCGTAGCCCTTTCTGGAGTTTCATCTCAAATTTCGTGACCTTATTAACGCCTGGGTGGAAATGAATGAACAGATTTATTTGAAGGCAGACGCCGTTTGACTTCCATGACGTAAAATAAAGAAGCGGTGGCGATGACGTCCCCTCGGCCCCCTGCTGTGTCTCCGAGGGCCAATAGAGTAAAAGGGGGAGTAAAGCCGGCCTACACGTCCTCGACAGCAAAAGGCAACTGGTCTAGAAGTCATTTTACTTGCATCGACTAATAAAACCAAAAAAAGATTTGAATTTTCTCAGTTTCCCAAAGGTTCCTTTCTAACAAACATGAATCCTAATAGTAGACGAGTTTACACATGTATCAGTAGTGCAGACGAGTTATGTATAATCACATACAGTTTCCATTCATTTCTTTTTTCTTTTGTTTTTTTTTGTTTTTTTAAGGGGAATGGAGGGGTGAGAGGTCAAGGGGGCTCTGAGGGGTGGGGGTGTTTGGATATGCTGTTGAGTGAAATTCTCCCTGAAACCAAATCCAAACCATCTTCATCCCAATGTACAGGTGTGTTTTTCTTTTCTTTTTTTTCTTCCAAAGACAGAGGTGAAGAGAAATGTGCCACGTTGTCACTGGGAAAGAGAAGAAGACATTTCAAATAAATTTCAATTTCATTAGAGCTATAATTACTTTTCATCAGTTTTTTTATTATTTATCTAAGCTGATGATGGAGAAGTTTTTTTTCTACCTTTCACATTCCCACAGGATGTTTGCTCTTTCTTTACACCTCAGCTTTTTGGCTGTTCTCCTCCACTTTCTCCTCCAGCTTTTTCTCCTCCTCAGAGGAACCGTCCTCCTTCTCGCCGGTCTTCCAGCTGCCCTGCCTGTTTACAAGAAAACACGACAGGATGACAATGCTTCCTATTACACTCATCTGGACATTGTGCGCTGACAACACAACATCACTTGTATTGCTGCTGTGTACTTATATAAGCGAGTGAGAGTCTGTGTTCATGATCAATCAAGAGCCAATTCCCTTGATTTGGAAAATGTAAGGTTGATTAGCAAGTGGGCTCTAAAATCATCCTGGCAGCACCTTCTAACGCTCAGTAAGCAACACGTTAGTGTTTAATCCAAACAAAACACAGAGTGTAAAAATGTTTTACTGTTCATTTTCATTTAAATGTTATAGATTCTCAGTACAGTACAAACCTATTATGACATGAAACACACCAGACAGGTATTGGAGTATAGTAGTATTGCTATCTTTGCATGTACTGAAACTAACATGTATAGTCTGCTGTGTACTTGATGGGTACTTTCTGATGACTGGGTATAGACCATGTATCTAACTTAAACCAACTATGTGTATGTGTTTATTTCATTAACATATCATAACTGGATTGGGAGCAATAGGTCAGTTATATATCATCAGTCTCGATGGCTTCATGCTGTGTGCTTGACTATACTTTCATTTATACTCCTTATATGTACATGCAGCTTTTAGCTATCGTCAAAATACACAATATAACATTTATCACAACATTCTAACTATGTATTTATGTAAATTAGTCAAAAAATACAGCTTGATTTGTTCAACACCTCTAAACAAAACTAACAAGATATTAAATGTAGTATGAACCTTTTCTGTATAATTCTTATTGATTAGTGGAAACAACTGGGAAATTAGCAATGTTGCCTCATTTTTTATGAAAACATTGGAGCTTGCGAATATAACGAAGGGAATCTAACGTGACTAGGATAAAAAGATTGGCATTGGGCCATATTACAAACGTGTATTTGTGAATACATGAATTTGATAAAGATAAGCGTCATTATTAAGAGAATTAACATTTGCATTGAGGTTCAATGTTGACGTCTTACTTGGATTTCTTCATGTACACCAAGTATGCCAGGCCAATAACGAGGGTGGCGACGAGGAGACCGACTACGACTCCAACCACCAACTTGGTTTGGTCGCTGTCCTCCGACTGATCTGCTACAAAGACAAAACAGAAACATCAGACATGACTCTGCATGAAACTCCAGCCTGGGTTCATGTGAAGTCCCCCAAAAAAAGAAGCCATTTTGTGCCATAAATGCGCTGATGAATGGAAACATCTGCATGGTACATGGTCATGACTCACTGAGTTAAATGTTAATGACAGGTATTCTTAGGTTATGACTCATTGCATCAGCCAGTGGGATTACGGACAATGCTGGCAATTTGTCAGGATGCTGGTAAGTCCATTCCTCTTCCTCCTCCTTCATCATTCAAGTGTTTTATTAACAGGAGCACACTGTCCAAACATTGGGTTTCAAGTACCACAGTCCAAGGCGATGTTGAAGGTAAATATTTGCTATAGAGCCTCCGTTCAGTGGACATTTGATTCCCCGGGGTCTTTAGCCGCCGCTCCCTCCTCCCACCGTTTCTTACAAGCAAGAAGACATCTACGACTTACCTTGTTTATCCATTCTCACCTCCACAAATACTGAAATCAGATATAAAGTAAAATTAACGTCCAACCAAAAGAAAACAAAAACAGGCTTGATGTCTGGAAGAAAATTACTACTCTCTTCTATTCTACGTTTGCATGCAAGTACTTCAAAGAGGGAACAGATTAAATCCAGCATCCTAACACAAACACAAACACAAACACAAACACAAACACAAACCCACACCACCCACACCCACACACACACACACACGCACACACACACACACACACACACACACACACACACACACACACACACACACACACACACACACACACACTGAGCGAGGAGTGTCCCAAACACCCCGGAATGAGTAAGCAAGAAAAGGGAGGATGATGAAAACAACAGAGTGTACTAAGTGCTAGGTGCATGCATCCGATACATTTTGACAGTGACATAGTGATGATGAGTGACGACGTTCACAGTGACTGAGGAGGCAAACCACCAACAATATATACAAATCCAAAATCTGTTTAAATCCTGAAATGAGAGATGTTCCAGTACGGATACCAGCGTTAGATACTGCAATTTTTTAAAACAGCAGATGCACTGTACTGCCACTCCCATACACGACATCAGCTGTTATTTTTTGGGATGTACAGCTATCAGATCGGTACTTGGTATAGGGCGATGCAGTATCAGAATTGGTATCAGGAGGGAAAAAAATGGTATCGGATCATCCATCCATTATCTATACCAAGGGTTGCTGGAGCAAAACCCAGGTGACATTGGGGTACACCCTGGACCGGTATCGGAACATCACTACTTCTAATTTACCCATCATGTATCTGATAGTTTTTCTTATCATCTTTTATAATTGATCCTTGCAATAAATAACAAAAAAAGAAATTCTCTATCTGTCTTGACCTGTCTGTCGATCAGGTCGAGATCATCGAAGGACAGCAAGATTTCTCGATTAAATACGAGAATTAATTTTAAGTCTACAAAAAACTAAAAGTACACAGATAAAAAGAAAAGAAAAATCTTAAATTAGGTGGGTTAGTACATACCTGCTAAATCGTTGGAGTTTTTATAAAAACAGCTCAATATTATAATCGACATGCAGACAGAAAATTTATGAGAGAAGTAGGAAAACATGTACGAAGGCAGAGTGCAGCTTTAGGAGGAATTTAAAGCGGAGGGTGACGAGAGGAGCAAACACTTACGGGATGACACATTTATAGACCTGGTATCCGCGCCAAACTCATTGATCACTGTACAAGACACAGTTAGATTTGCAGAGGGCACAACTGTGATCTTGTGTGTAATCTTTCCGTTGACGAATTGACTCTCCTCGGGCTGCACAGAGAGAGACAAATAAAATAAACACAAGTGTTAGCTCTCACACATCCAGCATGGGGGAGTTTAAGGATCATTTACGGCACTAGGAGGCGATGTTGTTCCGATGAATGACTCGGGCTCTCCTTGACAAAGACTCAGCGTGTGTGCCTCTGGGTTATAGACACTTGAGTCTCAGAGGAGAACCCCAGACACAAAGACAAACTGCCAACACCCTTTTCGCATCCTCTACATATACAACAAGAGGAAGTGGCAATTTTGTAAATAACCATTACTGAGCCTGTAATCAAGTCGTACATTATTCTCTCAGCGAGCAGGGTTCTGAGGATACAAAGGTAGGAGGGAAAAAAATCTACTTTGACTGGGATGTTAGAAATGAGCTTTCTCCAAAACGCATTGTCCGAGTGACAGAGTTCAGTGCTTCAGTGTTCATTGATTAATTATTACACAGGGTTCAGCTGTAATTTTAAGGTTAGACACTGAAAGGGCTGAAAAGAATTACAACGGTCCCACATGCCCTCAAGTTCATTTTCATCCCGTTGGTATAATTCACAGCGTGTCACTGAGTGGCTCGGCTATCAGTGCACACACAGGTGCACCACCGCTGCAATAGTCCATTTAAAAAAAAAAAAACAGACAATTTTTTGTCTCTCATGACAGTCTGGTGAAAAATGCTGAGTCTGAACCTCAGCCGGAATTAAGAAACTTACTCCGGGCAAAACCACCGAGAAAAGTCTGGAGGAGATAAGTTAGAAAATGTGTGATAGCTGGGGAAAATACTAACAGTGCAAACCACCGTGCCCATGACAGGGAGCATTCAGTCACTCTGCAATACAGGGCAAACCTTGAATTGTTTTATTTTTTTGCTTCCTCACAAACTCCAGGGGGAGCAGGCTCGAGCAGGCTGCCTCTGTGTAGTCACACCACATCTCTGCTGATGTTATTCATAGGTTTGTTGAGAGGAAAACAATACCATTACATTTAAACAAGTATATGATCATCTCGGTGGTTTGTCTTCCTTGTTAATGGAACTGTTTATGGCGTCCTCACACTCAATAAGTGAATTTTAAGACGTTGTTTGATGAAGCAGACGCCTAAATAGCTCACAATAAAACAACAAAGTGGATTCCAATGTTCCAAATGAAGCAAAAATTGGGTTTTCTATTCACCTGCCGCAGAGATATCCAAAACAATATGTTCTGTCTACTTCAGATGCTGTTGCTACTATAGGGCTGAGTGATACAGCCCAAAATTATATGTGGGTAAAAATGTTCATACCTGATATTGATTATCACGATAAATGTAACATTATCACTTCTATTAAGTTTAAAGATTGATGTTTGCTGAATGAAGGATGTGGTATAAACTCTTCTTTCTGAGCTGAGAAGGACAACACACATTCTTCTACGACAACCAGCATTGAATAATCAGATAATGAATGACACAAAAAAGTGTGTTTCTAGCTGGACCTGAAGAGAAGCCACTTATTAAAGCTGGCATCTTCTTTTTAAATCAATAAATCATTACATTCAACTGTTAACAAGCACATCAGGGGAAACTCTGTCCCCTTTAGCTGCGATTTAAGAAAATAAATCTGCTTGTCATAGCTGTTGCAACCGTCTGAGATGAGAGTGATGATAAATTCTGTGGTTCAGTTGTTCTGCTGCGTCGAACTTCACATTCTGGTGCATTTTCCAGGTCTTGCAGAGGCTGGTTCAAATTAAGTGCAGGCGTCTACAACCACGACAACCTTCTGAAGCAGCTCTGCCGTTTCTGCTGTAGTGGGTTGTCAACGAGTGAAAAGATACAGATTTCAGCTTTAAAGTTTGAACCCTTGAGATCTTGATTCGATAAAAAACCTGTTTTCGATCTGATCCATAGTAGATACTTTGTAAGTAATAGCCCTTCAAGATAAGTACAATAATTAATCCATTCTCTACAAAGTAGTTTGCAGCAACAAGGAGGTTATGTTTTCATTTCTGTTTGTGTGTCTTTTAACTACTCAATTTATCTTCTTGAAACTTGGTAATTATGTTTTTCCATAATTTTCCCCATGAAAGTTACCTTGAATAAAATTGGGTATTTCTCTGTCTTTCAAAATTGTTGGAAACATTTTGGATAAGGTCAGTAAGCAAGTAAACAACATATCCAACATAGGTCAAGTCGAATTCTTACATATTATAACTTTAATTCAGTTTGATTAGGTTCAGGAACAGAGACTGCTGAGACGAGTTTGGTGGGAAATCAAGTTTTGGGGTTAAAATAAACACTTTCACATTTCACACGCTTCTTCCAGGGCTTGTCCCATGTGCCTCATTATTTTGGTCCAGCCGAGCCTAGAACCAGGATGTAAATATCCACATTGGTTATCAAATAGCATCTGCCAGATTTTTATTTTTTATATTTTTATTATTTACATAACAATCAAAGCACTGCTGTATGTGTTACTGTTAATAATCTGTTTCCTCTCAAGGTCTCTTCAAGCCAAAAGAATGTGGAGACTTTTCTGTGCGCTGACGGCAGAAGAGGTTGAATGTACATTAAAAATAAAATCTTCTCGCGGTCGTGATGAATAAATGTATGTGCAGTTATCTAACATTGATGAATACGACCTTCAGACATCCTAACAATTATGTGTGGAAGGACGGGAACAAGGGCTCGTGCTGTAACTGCGTGAGTGTGCATACCGAGGTGCCGTTGATGCTCCAGGACACGGCCGGCTTCGGGGCACCTTCAGCTTCACAAATCAGGACCTTGTGCTGGCCGTCTGCGCTGCGCTGCTTGGAAAACTGTCGGATCACTGGAGCACCTGCAACGGGACGTAACTCTTCAGATACATCTGAATGAGAAAGTGATTTGTCATGGTTGCATTCATGGACACGGCTAAAACCACCGAGACATGTCTTTAATTAAAGAGCTGTCTACCTCCGCCAAGGTGGTTATGTTTTTAGCCTTTTGTTAGTTAGTTGCAAGCTCGTTACAAAAGAAAATAACTGAATGGATTTCCACAAAACCTGGTGGAAGGATGTGGTACAGGTCGGGAAGGAACCCATTCAATTTTGGTGTGGATCTGGATCAGGGGGCAGAATCAGCAAATTTCTTCCACTTTCTTTAACATTGCCAGATAAGACGTTTTTCAATATTTTTACTGATTTCCCAGAGAAAAATTCATAGATCTTGATTAAAAATTGGGTTATCTATGAGCGTGTGAAATTTGGTGTGGCTTCATTGAATTTAAAGGGGCTGTTGGGCCTTGGTGGAGGTATGTGCTCTACGGAGTTCCCTTCTAGATTAGCATATGTCCTTCTTTGCTTTCTTGCTGGGATGAGACGACAGACACCACTGGCTGTAATTTTATATTTGCTGCACAGACATGGGAGAGGCGTCAGTAGTCTCATCTAGCTTGAAGCAACGTGGCGAATAATCCCTGAGTTTCCGAGTTTCAATCCTTACCTTTAACAAGCAGCTCAAAGGAAGCTTTTTGGCTCAGTTGTCCCATCTTCACCTTGCACTCATAGAGGCCTGAGTCAGAGTAGGTCAGCTTGGTAAACTTGGGCTCTTTGTTCAGTTTAACATTATCCTGGATGGAAAGAAAATGATATCAGCACCGTAGATAACAAGCACAAACGTTCCTCCATTGTCTTGAGCTTTGTTGAATCAAAAGCTGCTTTTTACCTTTGTCCAGGACACCATGTATTCTCCGGATGCATCAATCTGGAGCGTTAGATTTAAGGCCTCATCAGCGCTCTGGACGATATTCCCAGAGGGGCTTAAATTGATGTCTAGGTCTAAAAACAGAGAAGAGGCTGGTGAAAAGATGGTTCACAGGCTTGATAAGGGTCAAAACATTCCTGTTGTTAACAGTACAGCCCTGCTCTTGGCTCACAGCCCTGCAGATGCAGCTTATTAGAGGCAGCACGACTGACACAACATTTTTTATCCGAGAAGCACAGGAAGACAGGTAGGCTAGCAGAGAGAGATATTGGGACTTTTCTTTTCTCTATGAAACACTTCCCACTTTCATAGTGAAGATAACAGACAGAAAATCACACTGACATCGCTGCTGCTGGGTGGCATAATTGCAGCGATTTAAAATATTATATTTGAGATTCTTACAGTTGATGATGACTTCCTTAGATGCTTCCAGCGAGGGGTTGTTAACGAGGGAGCATTTGTATTCACCGGTGGTGTCACGTGAGACGTTGGTGATGGTGTAAGTGTCAGCATCTTCCACTTTGACCATTTCTCCCTTCAAAAACAAGCGATCAAACAGTTGGCGATTAGTAAAGGATGCCAAACAGGCAGCATCATTAATCTATATATGCAAAGTTGCAGAGGCATGAGGAGAGTGGATTTCCCTTTGCAATGAGATGTGGATGAGCACATGTACCTTAAGGTGGAAGTTAAAGCTGGTAGGAGCCGGGTTACCATCTGCAATACACTTCAGAGTCACATTGTCTCCTTCTACGAGAGGGTCCTGAGCAATAACCTTGAGGACGATGTTCTCTGTGGTGTCTGAGCAGGAAACAAGAGACAGAAGATGCTTTCAGACATGCACTTAATTCCTGGGCTTGTATGTGAGAACGCAAATGGACAGTTTCCTGCTGGGTTCTTCATATGTGAAAGGCAAACTCAGGAAAATAACATTCTCTGGAGCTCATGTCTGAGTGCAGCTCAGGCCACACTTTTCTTTCCGCGCCAGAGAGAAAACTAACCAAACCGGTATTCTGGTTCTAGTGTCCAAAACCGAACCGTGCCCAATGTTTTTCTGGGCATGGGTAAAAAAAATGTTGTCCAAACCCCTTCAGGGCCCAAAGGTTTTGGGTTGAATATCCACAATCGAGTGTAAATGAGGACGGGCAGGTGTAAAAAGTAGAGCGTGTGGCCCCATCAGCTGACTACAAGAACCACAGAGACCAACTGCACCTCACAGAGAAGCTCTATCTTGGTGTTTCGTGGTTAGTTTTCACCAACTTCCAACTCCAGCTGAGGAAACTGTTGAAACAGACTCATATTCCGAGACACTCGAGCAGACGATCATCTCAAAGCTCAATGTTTCCGCTCTGTCTGAGACAAACTCGTGAGATTTCTCCTAAGAAAAATGATAAGTTCACTTTAAAGGCCACACGGAGCAGGTGACTTCAATACTTAATGCTGCGTTCAGCATGAATTCCACCAGAGTTACAGAATCCACTACTCATTTTTTCAACTGTTCCCATTAAAATGTGTCATTGCTGTTGTCTAACTTGACTTGAATCAAAAGAATAACATGTTATAAAAGACTGAAAAATGACAAGTTCCTGTCTCATGGCGACAGTTTCAGTTTATAGAGATTTTTGTATCTTGTATAAGAAGTTGTGGGTCAGACTGAAAAACCCAGCAAGACACTGTGTGATCTGTGAATACGTTTTCAATCTATTTTTAAAATTGTGTCACTCACTGCATAAAAAATAACATTTGGCCCGTTTTTTACCAAACTGGATGATAATCAGAGAAACACTACGTCCTGCAAGACTGCACAACTTGTCAGGAGGTGGATCTTTACCAAAATACACAAGGTCATAGACAATCTTGAGACACAAGTTTGTGGTTTTTGGTAATTTCTTTCAGTTTCTTGGTAAAAGTTGGATGAGAAGATCGATATCACTTTCCTACCTGTCTGTTAAATATGGAGCTGCGGCAAGAGGCACTAAGCTTTGCATAAAAACTGGAAATTAGGAAACAAGAAACCCGGTTCTGTGCATAAACTCCTCGAATCCATACAAAAAACAAACTTTAAAAGTTACGAGTTCTGGTTTTATTGGGAGTTAGTCCTTTTGCTGACTTCATGTTTTTCCCAAAAAAGTCAAACTAATCCTTAAAGAAATCCTTCAATAGGAGATGTGTGAAACCTCAGCTGGATCTAATGTGCAGTGAAAAGCACCGGCGTCTTTTGAAACATTCTCCTAACAAGTTAAAAATAAAAATCCATTATCAGCTCTTAGTCTCTTGTTTTGAATCAAAGCTTCTCATCACTGCCGCTCATCTGCAAACAGAAAGCGAGTTCAGTCAGTGTGTGTTGTTAATGCAGCTCTGAGACTCACAGGTGATGGTGAAGTTCACCGGAGAGGACACCAGCTCTACACCCATGGCGTTCACAGTGCTGCAGGTGAACACAGCGTCCGTGTCTTCCTTTTCAGCCGAGAACTCCAGTACGGAGGAAGTGGTCGAGAGGCCAGTAACCGGGTCGACCAGCACCGACTCCTGGATGGAAATCCCTGGACAGAAAAGAAACAGTTCTATCTGAGAACACCAACAAGGAAACAATGGTGTAAGGACCAAACCACTGTAGTTACACTTAGGACGATTGCAGCTAAATTCATCAGAGGAATATTTTAAAGTGACTCTCCTCGTCAGGCTACATCCACAAATACTATGTTTTAAAAGACACCACCATTGCTGGTTAACCCTAACCCTAAAACAGAGAACTTTGAAAATGCTTTAGTTTGAAAACTGCAGGGCTGTGTGTTGGTATGGACGGCAAAAATGGAGATGTTCTGAAACGATGATGTCGTCACCTGGTTGGTGGTGAAGGCAAAATGTTGTAAATACTTTAAGCTTAAGTTTTCAGACATGCACTGAATTCCAGACGTTTTCCTGAAATTTCCCAGAGGGGCTGAATGTATGAATCGGTTGCTCCCAACATTTTCTGGGGCTTTTCCTGCCAGTCACATTTTTACTGTTGGGTCCTGACAATCTGCTTCCTGTTTACACCTGCATGCTCATGCCCAGTGTACGTCAATGCTAGGTGTATGGACAGGAATTATTACACAAACACGTTAGTAAGGATGTAGCCTCAGAGTTATAAAAACATTTGTGTATTTGATATGTATCAATGTCAAATTGGACCAAACTTCACAATGGTGTTGTTTTGTGATGCACTGAAGCAACAGGTTGATAGGTACATACCTTTCACATCATCCTCCAGGGGTTTGTTGTTCTTTAACCATTTAATCTGTGCAGCTGGATTGGCATCGTGAGCGACACATTTTGCTAACTGTGGAACAAAGGAAATCACAAATTGAGAAAGGAAATGCAATAACCTGCACAGGAAACTTAAATATTGAGAAAAAATATCATCGCCAATTCACAACTCTCAATAAATGACCACACGTCGGAGCAAATGAGCTTTTCTAGAGCCTTGCTGCTATTTGTCGACGAACGAGTTTTCTGCGCAACAGACCATGAAATGCCCAAAGCATTTCTAAAGCCGCTCAGATCCTCTGGGTATTTTAATTGCAGTGGGTGGGGGGGGATTCTGCTCTTTACTAATTCATGAGCATCACTTCAAAGAACTCATTACTGTAGTAACATGGTCTCTGCTACGCCTCCAGATACCTTAGCTCAAGTGAGGGATTTCCCTTGATGATTTACTGCTTAAAATAATGTATGTATAAGCAATGTTTATCATTAAAAACTCCACCTTGGTAAGTTTGCCAATCTCCAGTTCCTCAGCCTTGTCAGAAATCTCCAGTTCTGCTGGCGTCTCTGAAACACATTCAAAAAACGTGCAAATGAGCAGGATGGCATTGTGAGTGATATGAACGCTGACATGTTGCTCTCGTCAGTCACCATACAAACAGAGGAAGGTATTTCAGGCTTGCATGGGCTTGTACTCACTGTTGATCAACACATTCACAGGGTATTCTGTGATGTCGGCACCAGCCACCACCATGCAGGTGAAGGTCCGCTGGTCGGTCATCTTGGCCTCAGAGAGCAGGAGGCTGCAGTTTGCGGCCATGTTCACACGGTCCTTGTAGTCGTCAGTGGCGATGATTGAAGTGTTCTGGCCTTTCTGCTTGACCAGCAGGTCTCCTGCAAGTCCATCCCCTTTGTCCTGGGAAGCAGAGAAGAGTGCATTTGTTACATGTCTGTCACACGTGGCCTCGGCTTCCTGGTCCAATAAAATAATAGTGTTTTGCCCCCCCCTGGCCAGTGTCATATGGAGGGACAGATGCATGCTCTAATGCACTAGCACATGCACTCAGACTGGGTGCGGTTCAGACATGATAAGTGGGTGTCAGCCAGACTTCACCACTTTGAATCTATTGACCTCTGCTGTGACTCACGTATTTCCATTTGGTGATGAAGACGTCCTCGGCTTTCACGGCTCCATTGTTGCACGGGATTTCGAGTGTTTCCCCGTACTGGCCGATAACAGTGTCCAAACTGCTGACTGCAAAAAGAGCAGAGCAAAGCCACATTTTTCAATTACTTTTTCAGCTCCGACACAGCATGGAAGTTTGTGACTGAAAATTGGAAACAGTTATTATTCTGAATGCTTCAAAGCCCCCCCAGCCCCATCTGCACATATTTGACTGACGTTTATCAGCCCCACTTAGTGCTCGCCTAAAAACACCAAGAGCTGCAGTTTCTATAGAGTTCTGCTAATTTTACAGCTCCCCATTGGTAAAGAAAACAACCTTTCCTGGCCTAAATTTCATTGAAAACATCGCCATGGAGACAAAGTGCTTCTGAGGGGGATGGGGATTGGGGGAGGGTGGCGGCAGAAGTGTCTCAATGGGCTGCTGTGAGGGGTTAGAGCCAGAGGGCGGCTGGGGAGGGAGAGAGCCCGCCACGGTCCGACTGAAAATGAGGTGCTGCTCAGTTCTTTGGTATTCACATTCACATTTCAGACTCTCAGAGTTCAGGCTGAGGTGCACGCACGAGTGGGCGTGTGGAACATCTGACAGCTAAAGTCCAAAGCGGCCATCAGCGGCTCAGCAAAGTGCACGAGGACAAAGAAGTGGTCGGCCGGTTTTCTGTGCGTTGAATTGCCGAACAAAACATTGTTGGTGTATTTACAGAAAAAGTACAACACAATAGAGATGCTGTGATATTCTGTGCGCATTCAGTCCTGAAATTGTCCGAACATATTCATGCACAAAACAGCTGCAAACTATAATGTCATAAAAAGCCTTTTCTGCACCAAAACAAACATTTTACTTTTGCTTTCCTCTTTCTGTCTTCAGACTTTTCAAGGTTTTGCCAGTCATGCAAAGATGGGGCTGTTAATTCATTTGCTTTGTGCGTGATGCTCATTTGAATCCACTTTAAATGAAAGTAAATACTTTTACTATGGTTACCATTGTGTGCACTGGGACAGACTTACAACCGAAGGAGTATTTGCACAGCTCGCAGCCTGCACAGAGATCTGCTTCCTGCTCTGACTGTGTGTAGTTTCCCACATGTTAAAACCTCCTGTCGTCTATTGTCATTTCCACATCAAGACAATTAAACAAGTTCATAAAGTAGTCATGTACTTGTCTTGTGTTTTTACTAAAGACACAAACACATAAAAGACTTTGCCTGGAGTCAACACGGTCTGCTGCCGACTGATCCCGACACTGAAGTTTACACTCTGACGCTTGTCACTCATCTTTACGAGCTGTCGACTCCGAGACAACACAGAGTCTGAACAGTTTAATAAAGTATTATTATACAGGGCAGGCAGCTGTATGTTTTAATACTGCGTTTTTTAAGTTGTCGCTATTACTGACGTGACTTCTTTACCCTGTGGCTGATGCTTTCATTTAAAAGGAATATTTTCGCATTACGGTAAATACACTTATTTCTCTTGCAGAGAATTAGATGAGAATATAAAATATATAAAAACTGGCACCGTCCAAATTTGCCTGCTAGCTCCTCTTGAGGCGCCTAATTAAAACTCTATATCTTGTTTGTCTCTAGTTGTGATTTAATGGCTGGGCCGGAGCCGAGGTAGCTGTTTACCCAGTTTCAATCTTTGTGCTGCAACAACAGATATGAGAGCGATATCGATCTTCTCATCCGACTCTCAGCAAATTAGTGAAAAGACACAATTCTCAATCTCTATCTATGGGACCATTAAAGTAAGTTGGGTTTTAAGTTATTTTAAGCTATCAAAACAGGGTGAAACATCCTGATTGACAGCTGAGATTGACTCGCAATTGGTCGGGCAGATGTATCGACTGGACCTCGATACCGTGGCTCAATCCCCTTATCGCTACTGCTCAGACTCTGGCTTCAAGTGCACAAGATGGCAGCATTTGTATCCTGGTTAATCCAGAACAGTTTGTTCACATCCAAAGATCTTGTCTTGTCTTATAAGATAAGATAAGATATAAAAAATATCTTTTGGAGCATCCATTCTGAGTGTCCTTATTCTTTGAGTCTTTCTTATTTACCAAAAATATATAAGAATTAAAAAAAGGTGGCTGTTGCTGGGTAGACTGAACCAAATACTGTTTAGGTATTTTTAGTACTTAAACAGTTCTCCTAATTCCATGTGACAGCCGTATAAAATGAGCTGGATTGATGGATGCGGAAAAACCTGGAGAATTACAAGCACAGAGGCAGGATTTTGAAAAAATGTGTGAGCCGATCTGTGTTGATGACTATTATTACTGCCTACAGCTCTGTTACATCCGTGACACAGGAGCTGCTTAAGTGAGAATCAAATCAGTGTAACCCTCCCAATAACAACTGTTTGAGAAACACACAGCGCTACCACAGCACTTCACCCACATAGTTACAGTCCCTGCATTTAAATAAGGCTCAGCGACATTTAATCGTGACAGCACGGGACAAAACAAACCTCAGTACATCTCCACTGCTGACAGTTTTAGCAGTTCTTCACCGAACACACGGATGAAAGCTCTGTCACCTGTCAAGTGAAGTGCGATTAAAAGTATTTACTGCATTGATGCCTCCCATTGTCCACGATTTGTCACACCTGAAATCTCTTTATCTGGCAGTGTAAAGTAAATTAAAAGGATTGAAGGCTCAGTGCGTTATTTTCTTTAGTTAAAATGTGAGTATAAACAGTCAACAACTTCATATATTTGCCCATTTCTTCGCTGTATTCATGAAATAGTTTGTTTCGTAAGCATCTGATGACGTAATGTTCACACCAATCCAGTTTGGTCCAGATGTTCAGAATTTTCAGTTTAGTTTGGACCAAAATAACAGGTGTGAAAGAGACACGAACCCTGGTCCCTAACTTTCATATCTGAAAACGCCCTAAGACTCCGAGTGGTGCATTTGATAAACTGTGAATCTGCTTCTGCATTTAACAGTCATGCTAAAATGGGGGCGTAAATCTGCCCGATCCACATGAAATGCTAATGCAGTCTGCTGGTGCAGACACAGTATGCTGATGCAGCCATCCCACACTGCCTTGTTTTGTCTTTCTAATGTAAATCTAATGAAACTGACTCTCATGCTTGAATGGGCCCCAGCTAGACGTTTCTGGTGCACAGACACACAGAGGAAAAAAGGAAAGTGCATGGAGACATTGTGAATCCATTAAGAGGAGGCAGTTAATGAGCTCCCTGAGCAGGACATGGCCACATGGTTTTGCATATGTGTCAAATTTGATAATAAACTCCTACATTTCATTGTAGCAGATATTTCGGTTGCCAGAAATAATCTGTCACCAGCTTGATTGTGTGCTGCACCTGCGCATGTTGCTGCCAGAAAACTCTAATGGTCAAGGAAACATCCGTATTCTATTTTTTTCAGCCTTTCGTTGGCAACCAGGTCCACATGACGTACTTAAACTCCTCAGGAGAGAGAGAGGGAGCTATGCAACCTTGTCTGCTGAAGCCTGCAGTTGTTTAATAACAAGAGTCAGTTATATTCAGGTTACACCGCAAGCACTGCAGTGTCGGAAAGGTTATCGCTCCTCCTGTATAATAGACTCCTTACATTTCAAATTCAAATAGACGTTTTTGAATATTCAAATAAAGCCGGGTTCAGCCCCTCAGAAAACTTTAAAAGAGTCTGTATTAAGGGAAAGGTTTTATCTGCACAGATTACACAGTTACACAATGAGAACTCAGCGCACATGTTGAGTTGGAGAAGACAAAGCTCCTGCTGCTCACCGAGATAAGGTAATCCTTCGTAACTAAAGTAGGTGAACAGTGTGAGTTGGCATTGACAAACGCACGCACGCACACACACACACACACACACACACACACACACACACACACACACACACACACACACACACACACACACACACACACACACAAAGCATATAAAGATGATCTCCTCTAGCAGTTGTCTATGTGATGAAGGGACGGTGAGAAGTGGCCTCAGTTTAACCTGTTGTGTTTAGTTTTGATTTAATAGTTTCTTATTGTTTTGATTCCCACATTGTTGAGTGTGTACTCTGGAAAATGGAATAAATTATAAATAACATATTAATTCTGGTGCGGAAATCACGTTCATCGACACCCATGTGGGCCCTTATCATGTACATGTCCTTTTCAGACATTTTTCAGACGGGGGGGCTGGCAGGAAAAGCTCAGCAAATTGTCGAGAGCAACTGACTCGGACATTTCTGCTCTCACATACAGCCCCTCTAGAAAATTTCAAGAAAATGTCCGCGGTGATTGTCTGAAGCAGCAGAGAATGTCACCCTGTATAACGAGCTGACTGAGGATTTTAGTAAAACTAGTCAAAACTACACAAAGACAAAGTCTAAATAGAAAAAGAATGACCATCAACACCAATTATACATATAATGCAGATGAAAAACCGTTGCACCACATTTGAGACGCCACATAGACGTGTCACTTCTTTATTCTCGACCTCTGACACGTTATTAGTTTTTAAATAATGTGTTTAAGTCATAAAGTATCCGGCTGATGAAACAATATCATTGTGTTTTTAAGCTGTTGAACAGGGGCTCAGCAGATTCACATGTATGCTGCTTCAAATCAGTGAACGAATCCAGTATTTGGCTGCTTTTTTTGTCAATTCTCCTGCATTTATTTTAGAGTCACTATTCTGGACACAAAAAAAAATTTGCTAATACCCTGGCGATGGTAAATAAAGTAATAGACAGGCGAGTGACAGAGACAGGAGGCAGCACCGCAGGAGACACTTTCATGTTCCTGATTAAGGCGCCTCTTTCCCCGAGAAGAGACAGGTGACGACAGCTCAGACATACGCTCACCAGGGAAATCAGCTACCTCCCCACACTATTCTTCTCTATCCCTGTTTGCTCCCTTTACGCCCTCCCATGTGTGTGTGTGTATGTGTGTGTGTGTGTGTGTGTGTGTGTGTGTGTGTGTGTGTGTGTGTGTGTGTGAGCCTTTCAGCTGCAACGTCCAAAAGAAAACGGAGACCCAAACTTATTAAGTGCTGAAAATGAGGATTGTGCAGTGAATGGAGATCCCATGGCACATGTCCACAAAGACCTGATGGCAAATAGCCTCGCTCCGGCGGTAAAGGGAGGGCAGCCAGAACCATTTCAACTAGATCAATAATGCTTGAGGAAAGGCGAGATTCTTTTAGTGATCGCTGCTTGCCTAAGAAGCGAGAAATCAAAGAGAACCTAACCTCCCGTGACATTCTGCTCCTCGTCCTCGTCTTTGCTTTAATAATTAAACATGTGCTGAATTTTGATTTGCCATATCAAGTATCTGAAATGAGAAGAGATCAGTGATTTAATAAGCCCAATCTCTCATTACCCGACGACCAGCAGAACAGAGGGACTGCTGTCACGTGGGGAGGTGTGGGAAGGTTTCAGGATATTTCTCAGACTTGGGTCCACGACGCTTCCTCGTAGCTATTTAGTAACATTCGAGTTCCACAGGCTGCTGTGTTGTCAGCTCTGTCGCTCTCAGTTCATTTGTTAGCCACTATGATGAGCACATGAGTGTATTTAAAATGGAAGTATTCCAGCTCAACTCACTGAGGAGGGATTTTTTTTTTTTGCTATACACAGCATCATCCCCACTCTCTCCATCTGTCTCTCTCGATGGAAGAGGTGCAGTCATGTCACAGATGGATAACTGACAGCACACGTGCACGACATCTCTTTCACGCAGCTTCCCTTTGTGTTGCAGGCTGAACCGCGGAAGCGTCGTTCCAAACCGAAAGTAGCAGACTTTCTTCTTGCCGACTGTAATTGCCTGTCAGAGTCTTTATCGCATGAAACTAAGTGCATCAGCTCGTATTTATTTGCCAGGCTGTCGAGAGCCGGCTACAGAAAATACTAACGTCCATAACTGAGTGACCCTAACTCTGCCGGAAGTACGCACCACAAACTGGGCTGTGTTCTGTTCTGTACATCCCAGTGAAACGGACTGTGCTGGGAGTATTTTTCTTTTGTGTGTAGGCTTCTTACTTCAGCAGCCTGGCTCTTTGGACGACCATGACTTTCTGTCGGTTACATATCATCAAGATATTTTGCTTGTTGCCTAAACAATGGATCCTTAGGACTTGGTTGACTCACTGTTTTTTCTAGTATCGATGAAGTTGACATTAGAATCATGAGCCTTTAGGTTCTTTGCAATGAAATTAGTTACAGACATTTGTCCCCTAATTTAGTTGCTTGTCCTAAATTGGTTATAGTTGCAGCGAACAATTACCATATTGACCCAAGTATAGAACGTTTTTTTAATCTTGAATTTAGCTTTGAAACAGTGGGTGTTTTCTTATCTTCGAGAACTGGACAATTAAGTGTTCATCGGACATTCTTTTCTTATTGCGACAGGACCAGTGGAACAGGGTGTTTTATTAATCCAGCGATGGAGGAAATAAATTCGAGATTAATTTAAACATGTTAAAAACTAAAAACACGTCAAGTCTTCCATTGTTTCAGCTGTAAGAATGAACCATAGACAGAATCAGCAAAAGATGCTGAAAAATGATTCTTGCTGCTGAGAGGAGAGCGTGTTAGTTATGGTGGGTTTGACATACTATCTTCTTTTATTTTCCATTTTTAAGAGAAAACATGCTGAAATGATAATAACGCTCTTCTTATTATAACAGTTTTGTTTCTGAAAGGCCGACAAATAATGACATTTGTTTTTTCTAAAGCATAAGAGGACGTTTTCGGTCTACAATACAAATCTATTTCTCAGATGTGAGTATAAAGTATGAGCCTGTTGAGGCACTATGGTATTGACAAAGGCCACTTTATGTAAAATGAAGTGCGCAGAGAGTGACGTGTAGATTCAGAGTCATTTTCCAAGCCTCGCTTTATGTCACACCATCTGTTTCCAGGCTCAGAAAGTTACCCAACGCCCTAAAGACATTGCCCTGGGTCATTCTGACCTTCAGAGTGGAGTGAGGGTCTTTTAGTGGGAATCAATCTGAAAAGATGGTCCATTTATAAAGAGAAAGACTTGGGACAAAGGTTTCATTTTCTGACGATAGTCCCCACAGGCTCTATCTATGGTCCAGCTGAACTGATCCTGTCTAGTCTTTCTTTTTTGTTTTTAATAAGCGATTCACTCTCTGCGGATTCTTATCTCCGAGTTTCATGAGAAACGTGGCCCAAAGTCTAAAACATTTATTAGTTTTAAGATGAAAAAGAGCGTGTGATATAATCTGACATTATATAGCACTAAACCGACGCACAGCCATGAAATGAAACAATATTAAAATGAGAAATTAGTCTCAAGTACAGCAGACACATTTTCTATTTTCACATTTCTCCTTCGACAAATAATCACAACATCACTGTGACCTCAAGCTTTGAATGAATTCATCCACTGCCGACATCCAGACTAAAAGTTATTGTCCTCATTGAAATAAAGCAAGATTATTTTTAGGATCTACGTTAAAGCCGAAACAATTGATTAAATGGCGAAAACATATTTGTGATGAAGATGATTTTGAGTCATCACAGAGTTCATAACAAGATTTAACTCTCTGGCAATAAATAAAATTAGGATTTGGGCAAAGTTTTGGTCCAAAACCTGATGATTGATACGTCCATGTGTGCAGATTAAAACAGGCAGTTATAATTATTGACAAGGGATTCAATCGATGACTGATTATATTCATCTGTGAGTAATTTCTTCAGTTAAAAATAAAAAATAAAAGAAGCAAATTCACACATTCACATGAAGGAATCTGGAATCTTTCCCCTTGAATATTACATTAACTACCATTCCATTATCAAAACAGCTGCATTGCTTTTGCTGATTGACTAATGCGCTAATTGAAAATTTGTTCCAGCTCTATAATTGACTTGTTTTTTGTCAAACACATGACAACCTTAAAAAACTAGAGGAAAAAAATAAATAAGAAGTCCCCACATTTTAACAGTCGGGACTGTGCAGAGGCGTATTTGTCACCTTGGGGCAAAACAAGCCTGTGCATCACTAAGGTGGAGGAATAACAGCAAATAGAGAATTATGCAGAGTATCCAACACACAATATTATTAGTGTAAGTCTATTACGCATAATAGCTGCACTCCTTCACCCCGGCAGCATGGACACGTTTTTAGACCACTGTGCTTCCATGCCACACAATAGCGTTCATGCCTGGCAAACATAGCAGCCAATCAAAGAACACATGTTAATCCTGCTTGTCATTAAGGACAAGAACTCTAATGTGTATTGAAGAGTTTTGATAAAATATAAGAATGCAAAAGCACAAAGGAGCGAGGCTCTGCAAAACAACCCTAGTGCAGCTTGATACTTCAGTGTACCTGAGCAATGAATAGCCCAGCCAGCCTCACCCTCCCGTCTCGCTAGAAGTGAAATGCAGTTTCCAGTGTGAAATAAATAACATTTTTTTTTCTAAAGAGACATATAGATAGCTCTCTCCCCCTCAGGCGAGGAAAACAATGTTCATTTGCCGCATCATGTGTGGTCAACAGACACCCAGAGACGACAGCAGGCGGGAACAGGGCTAATGCATTGCCTGCAGTCCCACCTGTCGGGTCCCCATTGTTGCCTTGTGACTGAAAATGCTGGCTCCATTTTCTCTGATTTCCGACTCGTTCTGTGGAGTCCTCAGTACTTGTGCAGACCTGCTGCTAAGGGATCAGGTTGCTGCTTCCGCCTCTCATCGGGGATTGAGAGGAGAGCACAAAGAAAGAGAGGGGAGGGGGCTCAAGAAGAAAAATACTTATTCTGCCTTTGGTTGTTTTTAAGCCACTTGTGTAATTAATGGCTGACTGCACAAAGGTACACAATGGTGTGATGTTTGATGGAACTTTTTAGAGGTCTACAAAACTTGTTTTTCTTACCGTGGCCAATGTCATGAAAACAAAGTTTGCTGCTAAATTTGGAAGAGATTTCTTTATTTTATTTTGCTACATAAATCGAAATAAACTGCAAACAAACTGCAAACGAACACTTCTGTTTTAGCAGAACTTTAAGTTTAGGTGAGGACAAAATCGAGGGACTGTCATCAAAAACTGATGTTTCCCGCTGATGCTTCAGATAGTAAAGCTTTCCATTAATCATCACCGAGGCTGAAGTGGAAATATCTCAACATGATGTCATGTTGTCCATTACTGAACCATCGCACAAGGTAATAAGAAGAACGCAGAGTAAAAAAAAACAGACCTCGGACTGCTTCTGCTTCGACTTCTAAAACCTTTTCGTCATTAGATGTGTTTTTCTCACACACCCAGGAACACTCTGAACCAAACAATCTAAATTTCTGCATCATTATTAATTGACTATCATTCAAGCTTTGAAGCCGGATAATAAGCGACATAAAGACTTTAAGAATACAAAAAAACTGCAACGGATTCAAAGACCTCTTACATCTTTCCCTTTGATGAACGAGGGACTTCAATATAAGATTTTGAAAGGCGACCATTGACGGATGCTTTTTAATAAATGATGTTCAAGTTGCTTTTAATGACTGTCTCGCTCTAAAGATGCTGACAGTGCAATCAAAGCAGACAATCCAGCATTGATTTAGCTTAAATTGTTCAGCTGAGTTTCATCAAAGCTCTGAAAACCAATATCTGTGGGGGGTTATCGGTTACTGGAGATAAAAGGGAGTTTGAATAAATGTTACCACAAGGCTTAGAAACACATCTGCTCCATTAGGAAGGAAAATAGACAAACTTTTATGTAGAATATCTAAGGAAAATTGCCACTTTTATTTCAATTCAATCATTTATTCAAACGAGGGGATGAAAGTTCATATTCGAACTGTAATGACCTGTTTGAATGAAGAAACACATAAGACGGTCTAAAGTAGTTTGCCTCTCGATCCAGTAGAGGGCGCTCACTAAATCAGCTCAACCTCCTACATGTAAGCCAGAAATGTTGCATTGTTTAGCTACGAAGGACGACGCTAGTAACCCAAGAGTTCCTGAGTCAACGATCACCAAACCAAAGTTTGTCTGAGAAGCTGTTTTGTGTTCAACACCCCGACCTGCTGGCACCACTGCAGGAGCAGCCCGTTGAGCTCTCACTAAAGTCCTTCTACAATTAAAAGTTGAATTAAATAAAAGTTGTGAAATGAAGTGTTAAACCTCGAGCAGAATCCCAGAGTCATTCTGCTGCATTTGTCTCTGCCGGGTGAGACAGATGGGAAGAATAAGGGCACATTTCAAGAAGGGTGATTATCACTCTAAATGACTTGCCATAAGGGCTTCTAGAAATTGATCCTATGGCATAATCATTAGTCTTTGAAACGTTCTCCTCGGTACACTCAAACACACAAGCGTCCGTAAAACCCTCTTTAAAAATGTCATAAATCGTGTCAGCGGATGAGCTGCATGGGTGAGGGGACGCGCTGCTTTTAAGACAGCAGCCTGCCGGAGTGATCAGGTTGTATAAGTGCACTCAGAAATCATGTCCATTATGTAGTGAATTATGTATTTGAGGGGTGCAGGCCAGGCAACCCAAGGGGCTAGGTGGTTTGTGAGATGCCTGTGGGTAGACTTGGGGCCAAATCATAGGAGAACTCTCGGCCCTGACACTAAACATCCAACAACAGCTTCCATTAACGGTGGGCCATTAAAGGCAGCATTACGCCATTAACAAAGCACAGCCACACCACTTCCCACTTATCCATTAACCCATCCTAATGCAACTCTGTGCCTAATGTCTCTAACCAGAAGAGCTGACATTACCTCACTCAAGTGTCTTGCTTATGAATGAACAGATTTTTAATATTCTCTATCAGTACCGGACATGATTGGATGCTGATGGATCTTCACGTTTGCCGCTATGTCACGATAACAACGTGTATCAGGTAAGAATTAAAAAAAAAACTCCCATCACAAAAGGAATCAACACTCGCCCCCTCCCTCCCTTCAAAGTAATTTCCCTAAAAATAGACACAGCCCCGCGAGCATTATCAAATAATTTCCAGCTATTAAAATGGAAAAACTGGGCTTTGCCTACTTGAATCCCGCTGCTGCGCAGATAAAGCTTGTGTTAATTAGAGTGGAGATTTGCAAATAATCATACATCATCATTCTGACTGAGATCTCTCTCGAACAAAGTCAACATGTGCCGAGACAGGTCAATCAAAACCTTTTCCACATTTAATAACCCCCAGAAATGGACGGAGGATCTGTATCTATATACATTTAATATATATAAACAAGATATAACTCTGCAGCCTGATCTATGAAAGGAAAAAGTGATTCAATACCAAAGAGGACCAAAGAAAGGATTCCTATTAAACTTGCTTATGAGTTAAATGTAAATGCAGCTTTTGTGTAAAGGATAGCAAGGCTGAGGCCAATTAAGTCTTAATTCAGCTAATGTGATTGGAAACCACTCATTTACATTTAATTCTTTCAGAGTCATTTAAATGTGATAACGCTCTCACAGGCCAAGGAGCCTTCAAACTTGATTAAACTGGAGCATCCTACGAGCTTTATTGAATTTGTCCTGCTCGCTCATGCCTTGTGATGAGCCAGCGTCCACATGCAACAACTCTTGTTTCTAATCGCGCGGGCTTTAAAATTAATGCTGTTAATCTTTCAGCTGCTCGAACATTTCTAAGAGTAATTCATGGGAGCTAAAGTTGAGCTGAATCTTAAATACAAAGATGGTTTTCTCCTCCGTTCTTTCTTTGCCAGTTGTTTTAGGGACAAGTGGCAAGGCAGACTTGGATTTTATTTTTTCAAGAATACATGAAGAATCCATCATATACGCAGTGGGTGTGTGATGGAAAAGAACATAGGAGGCAAAACATGTCCTGAAAACACCGTCTGCAGCTCAGATTCATGCTCTGAGTCTAGATCTTTGGGGTTTCAGCACATCCAAGTAAACTCCCAATTAACATGGAAAGGGAAAACTGCAGTCAAACTGAGAAGTAAATAAATGTTTACACTCTAATAAAATAAGTGCAAGGGTTAAAGAGGTGCAACAGATGGCGTGGTGCCCCAGATGGAGCCTCTAACACTGAGTAATGCTTCTTACTAATTAATACGGTGCTCTTTGAATTTCTGAAGTGTTTAAAGCGATATCAAAAACATCGGAGTGCAAGAATCTTCAAGTTCTCAAAGCGTTTCACACCCCCTCTCCCTGTTCAGCCACATGTCTTAATAGGCAGCTTTAAAATATTCCTGACACATTCAAAACAACCTCGCTGACATCAAAGTACCTCGTCGTTTCACCGGGTCTCTTCAAGTGGTATCACATCAGACAGGAGGTATCAGTTTTTTTGCACACAGGCCATAAAGCTGCCAGCCTCGCTCGCCTGGAGCAGCCCAGGCAACTAGAGCAGCACCGACTTTTAGGGTAAGTGTCTGCTCTCTGGATTATAGATTGAACATCATTTGTAGTCAGTGGTATTATTAGCCTAAAAGGTCCTAAGCACTAACATCTGCCAAGAGGAAGAAACAGGAAGAGAGACAGACTGGTACTGCGACCATTTATTGATTAAGTGATTAGTCAATATAATAATTATAATCAAGATGGACCAATATGGGCTTTTGGGGAGATGATGGTGATACCAATATTGAGGGATAAGCTATTTTCGAATACCAGTATATTGGCAGAAAATTGGGAATTATTACTTACATTTGAAAGTACAATATGAAACTTTGTAACTGTGTCACTCAATACAATAACAAAACATCTATTTTGAGGATGTTGTGAAGCAGCGTGGGATCCTGGGAGTTGTTGTCTTCAACACCTTTGCAGATGAAAATCTACCTGATGCACGACTCAGGCATAAATCATGTTCACGGATGAGATCATGTGTTAAGTTTTATTCAGGTTACGCAGGAAATGGCAACGAATAATAGAGATCCATTACAAGTGACAATAAGACCAGTGGAAGGAAAAAACTGCTGACTGGCTAACTGGCTAACAGTGTGTCCTTTGTCACACGACACTTAACCCGGAAGTCGAGATGGGCAAAGCCAGTGGTAAAGCACGTAAGACGAAATTAAAAGGCGACAAAATGAAGCATCACTGGGGATTTCTCAGAGGTTGAACATTGCTGGAAACATTTTGGATAATGTGTGTACACAATTCAACAAAATATTTAATATAGGTCTGGTTGTTTTTGGACATTTTAATAAAGAATTGTTCCATATTGTATCTTAAACCATAAACTTGAAAGCCGACACCAATATGTCAGTGAAGGGCTGATTACGTCAGATGTTTTGGGGGCCAAGCAATAAATTGGACAGGCTCCAGAAATGATAAACCATTTTAACAACTAATTCACTTTAACTGAAAATGTCAAACATGATACTGCTTCCATCTAAAGAGTAATGTTTCTCAGGTTTATATAACTATACATGGGAGATCTCTGGGCTGTTGAAGCAAACCATTCAAAGATGTCACCTTGAACTACTGACACTGTCTTGACAACAATAATGAATTGCTTCATTGTTAAAAGGATCTTTTTCAATTAAAACATTATTTTGTAATGAAATTAATCATTTGTTGAGGTCAAACCAACACTCTTTACTCACTCCTACACAACATTGGGGCTGCAACTAATAATTATTTTCATTTCCTACTCATCAAATGACTTATTTTTGTTCGGCCTGTGAAATGTCAGGAAATAGTGAAATAGCGCCCATCATAACTCCTGGGAGAATACGGTGATGTGTGCCTGCCCAGACGGCCGCTAAATATCTATTTTACGGTGATATAAAAAAAAGAGAAAAGAACCAAGTCCCTATGAGAAGCTTGAAATAGACTGGTTGACATTTTTGCTTTAGAAATACAGAAATCTCGTATCGATTACCAAAGCTGTCAGTGATTCACTTTCCACCGATCGATTAATTGGCTAATCGCGTCAGCTCTCTATTGATTAGTGAATTCATTTATCAAGAAGAAATGTCTGCTAAACGTTTTTTTCTGTTTTACATCATTGCAAATTTAATATCTTTAGGGTTCTGGACTGTTTTCCAGATGAAGCAGGCGCATGCTCTGGGGAACATGTGATGGGCATCTCCCACTTATTTTCTGACAGAAATATGACAGTTGAATTAGGGATGGAAATAATTGTTAGTTGCAGCCAAGACGCATGACAAACCCTTACGCTGAGTGTATTATTTTATATTTATGAGAACAGAGAGAGCCCTGCAGCAGGGTCAAGGTGGAAAGGTCCAGCACACCATCAGACTAAAAGCATCCTCCTACTGGTAGACATTTGGTGAATTTGATTAATTTTTGAAATATTGACCGAGCTGGCAGATACAGATTCCACTATTTACTCAATTGCATTCAGCTTTTTGTTCTAGTAACTGCGTGTCTATCTACCAGTATGTGTTTGTGTCCGACTATCTGTTGGCACCACAGGAGCTGTCTCCTGTAAAAGCGGCTCCGCCCGGCCTCGGCCCCCACGCTCCAAACTGCCTCAATAGGAAATCCTTTGAACATTTGTGGCCCATTGGTCCTGGGGGAGCAGTGTGTGTTTACTATTATATTATCTGTTTGACCATATTAGAGTTGCAATTGGTGCCTGAGGATACCAATCAAACCTGCTGTCACAACACACCCTGTTCCAGGTAAACGGATCCTTGTCCGCACACACAGCAGAGCTGGTAACAGACCCACACAACACAGCTAACCCTGACCAGAGCTGTGGAGAAAGAGGGAGATGAATCAGCCCAGGGCCCATCACATTTGCTATGTGGGTAAACAAGAAAGCATCCACCTATCGATCTTAAAGTGCTTCATTAGATGCTGCATGAGGCATGATAAATGGAAATATGTGCAATTAGTTTTATCATTGTCTGAATTCAATGCACAGCAGAACCTTCCAGTGTCAATAATATATGCCTTGTTAGGCTGTAAGCAACAGAAAATGTAGATATTTCATTTGTGCAGATGACGGCTTGTGAAGCTCTCATCTCTGGTAATTGCAGTAGCGCGGCTGATGCTTCCACATTA
Source organism: Hippoglossus stenolepis (assembly GCF_022539355.2). Lineage (NCBI taxonomy): Eukaryota > Metazoa > Chordata > Actinopteri > Pleuronectiformes > Pleuronectidae > Hippoglossus > Hippoglossus stenolepis. The sequence continues at coordinate 9,205,081 of NC_061486.1, read as the reverse complement.
GTTGAGCAAAGAGTTGTGTGTGCTGTTGTGCACTAATAATGACAAACCTGACCTTCTAACCCTTCACTGAGAAACAGAGCAGGCAGTGCTTCCCATTCCAATAAGCCAAGCAGCCTGGTTGGTATTAGGAGGGCATGACGGTTTCGAATTGTGTCCTGCTTCAGGTTCTGGCTCTGGGGGGGTCCTAAAGCCTCGGCCGGCTGAACAGAGCAGAGAGCGGCGGGAGGAATACGAGGAATGCAGATAATACACACAAAGGATTAAGTACCTGCTTGAACATCAAATCTGTGTGGTTTTACATATAATACCCGTAGACCAAAATCTGCTTTGATGGAGTGCTGTGAAAGGTTGGACATTAACATGCACTGTCACACCACTGACTCTTCACACAACTTTCAGACTGGTAACATGATTTGTCTGAAAACTGGTGTGAACTCCAACGAACGGTGCCAGGCTGGTTTCTCAGGATGATGAATCTGTGTACTCTATAAAATGGCAAACATTTGCTAATGTGAAGTAAGCGTAAACAAAAGACATTTTATCTTTTGCCAAAGCAAGGTCACTAATGGTGTTATCCCCCCCCCCCTTTCTCAAAGACACATGGCAAATAAAACTGCCACGATAAACCCAATCTGACTCTTTTATTAGGGCTTTTTGTTTCTGTAGGATGAGATAACCCTTCTCGGTTTATGTAATTTGGCATATGTCACTGTCATCTTGGATGCACACGTCCTTTAAGGCACAATAATTTCATTAGTAGTGGCTATTACATTTTCCTTTCTTCCATCATGGCATGAGGAGAAGCCATACATCAGGGTAAGTGCTTTTAACCATCCACCACTGTGCTGCACATCTCTAACCCCCCCCCCGCTTCTTGTCATGTGTGGTACATGCAGAACACGAGTAGGAGAAGCCCTGCAGTTCTACCTGACAGTGAGCAGCAGAGAAAACACCCCATTTCACACAGAAACCTGTCAATAAGTAAAAATGCACCAGCGCCTCCTCCACCAGAGAAAGATATCTACAACATATCTACAATGTGGCCTCAAGAGCTCAGGAGTAAAAGTCTCCATAGGAATGTTCTGCACATACTTTCCCGCTTCAAGCAAAATGAGTCAGTGTGGTGTTCGGAGTCTTTTGGAGCGACGAGCTGTTTCTACTGCAGGGTCAGACAAAAGGAAAACAGGGGCCTGAGGGTGAAAGCTATAAATTGCAATAGAACAAAACACCCCTGATGATTTGTAGCACCTTCGTGGCAAAAATAAAAAGTAAAAAATATATATATTGGAAATTGTACCTGCAAATATGCAATGTGAATAAAGTTTGAGCCAAGTTCGCAGTGTGGCTACAGAAGCTGATGGAAGTTGGTCCACTACTTTGATCCAGAGTGAAAAATCCTTGCAACTACAGGATGGATTGCCCTAAAATTTGATGCTATCATGACGGCTTTCAATATAGTGCAGCATACTCTTACGTTGAAAGGTCTGAAACAGGAAGCAGTGTGGGTGGAAGCTCCGTATCCCATACTGACAGTTCTTTATTTAAAGAAGCTCGAAGTTAGACTCAATAACATGAGAACCTACTTAACAGCAGCATGTTAGCATTGTCACTGTGAGCAAGTTTGCATTTCATTCCGTATTTCTGCATTTTGTCTAAAAATGGACAAGATGGAGCAGTACCTCCAAAATTGAGGGGGGCAGTGTAGCCAATAGCTCAAGTGAGATGACCATAGGACACAAGCAAGAAATTTCAAAAATTTGAGGAGAAACTTTGGGAGTTACTTTACCTCGGCAGAAGGACGGACTCTTTACAACATGCCCGATACTGCATCTTTCGTAAGAAGTACATTATCAAGAGGTACATAAAAACCATGCCAACGTAAAGGACTCAGATATATGTCGGCAGCCAGTGACGGTTACATCGTCTGAAACGGACGTACCTCTTTCCATATGTAAAAGTAGAGCCTTAAGGCTTTTGTCAGATTTGTTTCTCAGAACAGATGCTGACGACCGTCCACACTGCGATCTGTGATTAGAATGGATTTGTGTGCCCAGATATCACCAACCTATCTGTATGATTTGCTGTTGTATAGACGGGCTTAAGTAGCTACTGTCAAACTGGATTTGACACGAGTCTCATTGTCAGTGCATCAAAAGACACTTTGAAATCCAAACAGTCAGAGCATCTGGACTGAGAGGCAGCTGCAGAGAATCAGATGTGTCAGAAGTGGAATCGTGTTTCAAAGCACTTCCAATGTGGTTTGGTTCTGATTTGCAAAAATTGCATTTCTTGTGGTTTTTCACTGTCCAGACTTTCTCAAATCAATCTGGGTACAATCTGAATATGCCGTTTGCCATATGCTCATTTAAGGTTTCAGTCTGAAAAAAAGGCCTTAGTCTTGTTTTATGATTCATTAAAAGCTCTCAGCAAAATTTCACAAACATGCTGAGTGCAAACAGAGCCAGAGAGGGAAGAATTACCTCTAAAGAACTAATTCCTCACCTGCATTCACTGTTCCCAGTTTTTTTTAATAAGAAGAACATGCATATTTAAAGATATAATGACCTGAGATGAGAAAAACACAAAACATTACTGAGGGCAATAGGAAATATGTTCATCCAAGCACGATATCAAAAGAAATGCCACCCTGAGCGGGAAGGTAACAAAGTTGTCTAATTATTAGAAAAAACGCTCAGGGAGATCTTATAGTCTGAACAAATATCCTCATTGTGACAAACTGTGATCTTGTCTTAGTTTGGTGTGTTCGTGTGTTTAGATAAGCGTGCTGTGGCAAGCCCTCCACAATGAGACAGGTAATCCTGAGATTTCCGCAGAAAGAGAGTAAAAACATCCAGGTCGCTTTACCCTAAAAGTCCCTGCCTTCACACTCACTAGAGGAAATGACTGCTCATTTTTCACCGTCACATTTTTTGCTGCTTGTCCCTGCACATTCAAATGAAATCATAATCATTATATGAGGAAATGATGTGTCATCTCCTCCGTATCTAATACTTGCGTAAAGGGAAAATGAACGGTAGCATAATAGGTTATGGCATCTTCATAGCTCAAAATTAAACACCGCAAAGTTCATTTAATAATGTCCTCGCTCTATAGACCAGCCAGGCATGGTAATAATGCAAGTTTGATGTGACAAGGGCATCAGGTAGACAGGCTGCCTGGGAGTTTACTAGTTTCCTTATGCGACCGCACTGCAGTGGAGCCGGGGTAAAAAAAAACTAAAAGGCATACTATTTGTACTAAGAGGATAAGTCAGAACAAAAGTCGTTATTTAAATTGCATCAATGGGATGTGTAATGCTTGGAAATTCTCCCCGGGAACACGGGGCTACTTGACCTAAGACGTCCCATTAGAAAATTAAGTATTGCATCCAATTACCAGACAAGCATCTCTTCACCCTCGTCGTAAAGTCTGGCAGTGGAAGAGCGGAATACTTAACAGCCAAGCAGAGCGCCTTATCATGAGACATCTAACACATCCACAAGTCATGCATTAGCCAGAGCATTGCTGCTAGCGGCGGTAATCGCCATGCGAACAGCCACCGCTTGGCTTCTTTGAATAAGTACTGAGGTGGATCCTGAGGAAACAGTGCAGCTGCTGCTGGTGCGTTCAGCTCACAACTAGACAGGTTTGAGTAACAGTTTAATCTGTTGTGAGGATTACATGTCTTCTCAATTAATCATGTTTTTTTAAAACTTTTTTCCATGAAGCTGCACATTAGGAAGAACATGCCCCGAGGCAATGATGGAAATCTTAACCGTCCAAGGACCGGGGGTGTGAAAGTGTCTCGCTTTCAAAGGGGAGTGAGGGATATTGATTTATGTACATAGAGAGGAGAATTTGTGTGTTTAGCAAGAAAGTAGAGAGAGTAGTCAAACTTTTTACATGTTTGATGAAAAAACCTTATATCTTATAATTCACTAACTATTTCAAATGTTTGCTTTTAGCAAAATATTTCAACTGTCTATCTATCATGTTTAATTCGTTCATTTTAACTATTTACTTTTAGCTGTATCACACGTTTATTGTTTTAAGTATATATTCTCTCTCATTATATAAACCACTTATTAGGGCTGGACAATCAAAAGGTATCAATACAATTTGTATCAATAGCAAGAGTATAAAACCACAACCTTCACACAGGAGCAAGTATTCTTCTTTAAACTAAAAAAAGAATGATATTGTGACATTTATTGTGCTAGTTATCGATATCGGCTTACATTAAATGTTTTGTCTTGATATAATTTATTGCCTCATCTCCCAGCCCTACCATTTATCCATCAGTTGCTTTATCAGATGACAGTGGGGTGTTAAACCTGACTCAGGTTAGTGGGAGGTGTGTGCTGTGTCATCCGCCTGTTGTTGTAGCTCTTTGCTTACTGGTTCTTTATAAATATATTAATAAATTCAATTCATGAATTAGTCCAGAGCAGCATCACACAAATTTATTATATGATGTGAATCATTATTTTCCTCCTTAGCACACATTTGTGAAGATGTTAAATAATAATTTCTGCCTTTTTACAAATTAGTTGGGCTGCTCCACAGTCCCTAATTGGGAATCTCATACACAGAGCAGTTTGAAATCAAGTAAAGGAGACTTTTATAAAAAATATAACTAACATGGTAAGAAAATAACTACCTGTTGTTATTTAAATTTAAAAATTACATCTACAGTAGTTTTTCCAGGAGCGTGTTTTGGACCTCTGGAGAAGATAATGGGTAGTCCCGAGAGCATAGATGACCTAAAGAGACAGGAGGACCACCATGGAAACTTCAATCCTGTTTCTTATTTAGGCTCTAACTGACTGACAGGCTTTTAATTCCAATCAGAAATATACTCTTGGTATCCCCTGTGAAAGAGTCTCCCTGAATGAGAACTACTGTCTCCCGCAAGTTCAGCCAAAGCAGCATGTAATCAAAGATAGCTCGAGGCACTGCAGCCGGCTGCTGCAGCCCATGAAGGAGGGATGGCGGACATCAGCACAACACAAAGAAACAACTTTCAAAATGGCAAGAATGTGAATGATGAGGTCAAACGGAGACACAGGACCATTCTGTTGATTCCCCAAAACAAGACATAACAGGGAGCGGCGCGACGTTTCATGAGGGAAAAATCGCCAAACTGCGTCCAAATGAATAGAGCATCTTCTCAGTATTGCGGGAGATTCGGATGCAACAGAGGCTGATTCAGAGACGAACGGGAAATACAAAACTCTGTGTCATGTTGTTAGTTGGCCGGAGGCTGGAAATGAATGTTCACCCTTTTGCACAAAAGCTGTGTCAACCCGGCCGACATCCATGAGCCTCCGACAAAGTCAATACAAAGGTTTAATACAATAGCCACCTCCTGTCTCGCCACTTGACTCTCATAAATACACAGAAATAATGACTTTATGGGAGTGAAGGCATAAATATCAGAGGTTCACTGCTGACCCTCTATAAGGGTCAGATGGAGCCCCTGCTGGTGCTGCTGCTCCCATGCGGAGACACTCGGCTGTCAGCGGTGTGAACAGTGTTACTGCTTTGTCCTTGTTGTATCTGTGAGATACATTATAATGAGAAAAAGAAGTTAGTTAAATGTAACTAACAAAGACAAAGGGCACATAAGCACCAATGGATTTCCATACACATGTAACCCCTTCACGCTTTTCCTTAAATATTCTCTGGGGTGAAACGATTACCATCACAGTTAATGGGGGAGAATTCATTAAAACAGAGCAATGACTCTAATGGAGGATTTGAACAAAGATCCGGGCCTTGTTAAATATGGGTGTGGCCACAGGCTTTTCATATGGAGGAGCGAGGCCCTCCCCAAACACAACCCCCCCCCCCACCAACACTCCAGTTGCTCATGTGAAGTGAGGGGACCGGCAGCAGCTCCTCCGTGCCCCCTCCGAGGGGCGTGTGCTGTTCCATATTAATGACAAAGAGAGGAGCAGGAGCAAGAAGTCACTATCATACATTCATTTGTTTAAAAGGAGCCTGCCTCACAATGTAGTCGGCGGGAGTCCACAGGAGAGCAGTGAAAGCCGGGGGCTGCGTCAATGACAAAAGACAGAAACAACCTCACTTTTTTGTCCCTGAAACAAGGGCTGCCCAATTTCAGAGTGCCGTTGGTCTTTCACCAAAACCAAGGATACCTTCATGCATTTCAATGGGGGTATTCCTGCATAAAGAAAGAAGCACGACTGCATAGCACAGTCATCTCTCTCTCCTGTTGTTAAGCCTTTCTTTATGGCTGAAACAATAGCACTCTGGTCCCTCCCCTTTGGATAACAAATAAACCATTATTTTGCACAGCGGAGCGAGGAACCTCTGTGCAAAATGAGGAAAGTGAGAAACAGGCGAGGGAGATGTTTGGTAACACATTGTAAAGCCTACGTCTGCTTAAAATGGTCTCACCTCAGTCTAAATAAACTGCAAAACAGCATGCACCAGAAGTCATTAAAGTGCTGAATTCAACCTGCAGGGCGAATTAAACAAAAACTAAATGGACAGCTGAAGGTTTAGTTTAGCAGAGATTATAAAAACTGAATATACCTCACACTCTTGGTCTAAAACTGGGACAAGCCAATCACCAAAGTGTAATTAAGATTCACTTGCTGCTGTTTTACTGATAATTCTGTGTGTAAAAGCGTCAAAGGCAAACAAAAGACCCTTTTTCTCATTGAGTCATTGCCTGAGAGTGATTACTTTTGCCATACAGGTCCTTTCATTTTCTGAAGGCGAAGCCACTCATACATCTCCCCACTCAGTGAGCCAGCAGTACAGGAATTGCTCCCTCCGACATGGAGGAAACTCAGCATGTTCCTGTGGGGGCTCATATTTCTTCACTGCTGTCCCACAGTTCGGTTCATTGGCGAGTTCATTGGCGCGACATTGGAAGAAACTGCTTTAGTGCTTTACAAAAAAACAAGCCTCTTAAAGTTTTAATCAAATGTTAAGGTAAGATCATTTAGCTGAATGTGAATGATGGGAACACACAGCTTTTCTTACAACAACTGCACTAACAAACAGGAGCCATAAAGAGACACTTGCCCCCTGCACGGCCCTAAAAAACCAACACTCCTCCACCTGTTCAGAGATCTGCCGGGGGTGGAGAGAAACTGGGAGGGTATGTAGGGGTGGGGGGTAGTGGGTGGGTGGATGGTGAGCCCACTGTGGGATGGGTGCAGGGCAGACAAAAGAAGAAAGAAACCAGTAATACATATCTATATTAAACTGAGTTACATCAGAATTACAGTTTAATGGAAGAGTGCTGTTGGCTCCTTATTTGCATATTGTCAGACAACTGATTAATCTACATTTAATATTAGGTCTACTGTATGTGAGACACCATACCATATGGTATAAATATGCATATGTTATAAGCATCCTGTCTCTGGGGACAAGCTGATGCATTGGCCTGCTGTCTTGTTTAGAAACTGTAAAGATGGGAAGCAGGTTACTGATCGACTCATGTATGAAATTACCCAAATACTAGATTTGTACTAAACACTATCTTTGCTCGTTTTGTGCTGCATAACAGATTATGTAATGACCATGTTTTCATTTCATCATAACTGAAGGTTATTTGTTTATCTTAGCTTTACATCACCCACAAATTCCATCTCTATTTCCCCTTCGTTGTAATTTAAAGCTAAATTTATCATTTTAGTAGTTAATTAAACTTGATGCTGACATCTAGGCTTTAAAGTGCTGCTGCTTCCAGGGGCACTGGGAGGAATTCTGCACCCCCTGATGGGAAGTGACACTGGGCTACCCCACCCTAATGCTGCCTTAATTTACAGTACAAACTCGGTGAGCGGCCCGCTTTGCCTAAGGAGCGCACAAAAGTGTCCCCCTTCCTCCCGTTCAATCAGCAGCACCTCTGCCCGTCTGCTCACATTACCGCTCACTTGTTATTCCAATCGAGGCCCGAGGAGCCGATAATGCACACAAACGAGCACATGCAAACTTAATCCTCCTTACCCAACATCTGCTTCTTTCTTACATCCCGCTCGCTATGTGATTCTTGGTTGAGTGATGACATCTGTCTCTCTTTCTGCCCAATACCGAGGTCGTTTCTCACACACACAAGGAAACAATCTGTGTGTGTACTAGAGAAGAATCCACTTCATAGTTTCGCTCAACGCAGAGGACTGAGGGAGCCTTTCAGAGATATTATGATCTGCCAAATCTGGGCTCTGCATCCAGTAGGATAATGGCACACATAGATGTCACCTTTGAGGCCATTTTAGGCATTCCTGTTGTAAAAAGCGAGGGGAGCTGTGTGGATTAGGACATGGTTTGTTCATTTCGTCAGTTTCAGACCTTGTCAGTCAGATTACATATGTTTTGAGGTTGAACTTAATTATTTAAAGACTGCAGCTTCTCCTCTTTCCTCGTGTTTTCATCCTTGTACTCCAAAAAATCCACTGCGTTCTGCAGTTTGCGAACTAGCCGTTTTCTAAATTTGATGAACTCACACAAACACATAAAGGTCCTTTGGGAGGGGAAGTATTAAAGTGATGGCACAAAGTTATGTACAGATGCAGCATTTCCATTCAAAGCCATGTTTCAATCGAGTTGCCATACTTCTCGTGGCTGCAACTGAATTTTGCATGAAGGGATACAATACTGTGCAAGTCACAAAGAAATCTCTCTTCAAAGAGGTAACAACCACGAGCAGTCTTCACACATCAAGAGAAAAACCTGCTTTTAGCGAGACGGGACACGCACCAGCACTCAAATACAGTGGTACAAAATCTTAAATATCACCATAACATACAATTACAGCAGCTCCTTCTTGTTCCTGTGCATTAGCGGCACAGCATTAATGAGGCAAGTCTGGACGTAACCTAGTTTAAGATGATAGAGAGAAGAGTGAATCTCTCTCAGGTGAAATTGGGTGACCCATGCGGGAGATTAGCCCATTAGCAAAAGGGAGAGCCCCACTTGCTTGACAAGTAATACCAGCTGTGACACCGAGCGCTGTGTGTCTGTTCAGGAGGGGCGGTGTGTGGGTGGTGGTGGTGGTGGTGGGGGAAGGGTGGAGACAAGGGAGTGAACAAAAAAACAGACGCATCTTTTTTCCAGACTGTTTGTTCTAAGACTAGTTCAGGCCTCGGTTTTTCTGTTCTCTCCGGTTGTGGCCGCGGCTCAGCCTTTAACACTGGAGCCCCTGGGGCTGTTGCTTTTTCATCTGTTCAGATATAATAAACACAGGCCTGTTTTTATTACGAGTATCGATGCAGTTTTTATTGCAAATCTAAAACTCAATAAAAACCCTTCAGTCCGGATTTTTTTTTCCATATTGAGAAAATTGGCAAAGAATGAGGAATATTCGTGTTTTCTTGGAACTCAAAAACAACTTCACATGGATCACTTCTCGTACATCTTTGTCTGACCATCTGTTGTGAGCACACATTTCGACCATTACCTAAGGCAGCATGTCTGCTAAACAAACAGCAGTGTGGGCAACCATAAAGTCGGAACCTCAACACCAACTCACTGCCCTCTCCTCTGCTCTCAAGTACACGGCACTGCAGCAGCACAGCGGCGTAAAAAGCACCTTAAAAGGGCCATTCGTTTCCTCGCAAATAAACCACCTGCGCCTGACTGATAGGTGCTGCACGGTGTTAATTTACAACAACAGGCACCACTGTAGTGTGACATGGTGGAAGGGAGTACAGTGGGATCAACCTCTCCGCCCCTTTCCTATCCAAGGGAGTGCTCTGAGCTCCTGTGCAGCTTTGCTTAATGGCCTGGCTGAGTGATGTGAGCACATGGCGCTGGTACCTGTTGGCCTGAGGGAGCAGAAAACCACAGAAAGGCTCGAGTCTAGTCTGCATTAAATACAAAGAGCAGAATTAAGAACAGCATCCTTTGCTCTTGTTTCAACTTTTTCAGACAGCCACCGTCTGTTTTTCAAAGTCTATTTTTAAATCACTACTTAATGCCAAGTTGCTGTGCACATCATAGCCAGGGAACCACAGGTCTTTGCTGGAACTTGGAAGCATTCACTTCTACGAACCATTACAACTGCCCACATCAAAAAATGACTCCCATCCAATGTGTAATTACAAGAGGGAGCGCTTTCCCCACCCAACAGGCAGCCCATAATTACAATAAATCAGACAGGATGTGCACAGCAGCATCATTCTGCTCCACAGCCTGCGTTAACAGGGGGCGACCACATACAAAATGAGGGGCATCATGATGACATCATGGCATGAGCGCATGAGGACTGGGTGATGATGCCTCACTGCCTCTCCCATCTTGTGAGGGGTAAAAAATAGAGGGGGTAGCACAATGGACCAAATCTGATGTCTCATATAAGCAGTTTATACACAGAAAAGTCACTTTTTTAGAGGTATGAGCAAGAATTGATCACATTAGATGGAACAATAAACCCTTTGGAGGTTTGGTGGACTCCTAAGAAACATTTTGTTCTGTTTAAGAGGATTTTCTTTTTAGAATTAATGGTCAATTTAGATCATTTAGATAATTTAACAAAAGGAGTGAAGTGAGCAATGCGTAATATATCGTTTATAAGAGGAGAAAACCAACATGAATGAATAATTTTGTGGGGGGGGGGGGTTTAAGAAAGGGAGGGACACTTCTATTTCTATGATTCAGCCACATTAAAAAACACACATTTAAAATAAACCCACACGATATGAGCAACAGTAGAAACTATATATTTCAGCTCACTAACTTATAAGTTTAAAAAAAACAGCGACGAGCCGGCTCCACTTCTCCCGCAGAGAGGTGGCGATAACCCGGCACGAAGTTTTTTTATGGAGGCACCTGCGTGCGACAGATGGGACTCCCCCACGGTGCCCGCGGCTCCAGCGGCCGGGGCGCACGGCGCGTGGAGCGCACCGCTGGCCGGTGGATGAAGACGGGGCTTACCTCGGTGGAGCAGCGCGGTGATGAAGAGGGCGCACACGCGGCTGGCGGACAACAAGTGCATCCTTGCGGAGTGTCTCAGATCCTCAGCGGCTGGTGTTTGGTCTTCAGAGGTTTGCTGGTCACCTGCTGGACTTTCTTTCTCTTTTTACTTGAAAGGTGGATTCAAATGGAATCAACGGAATCGGTCCTCGCGAGCGCAGGAAACAAAAAAATGCAGTTCAGTTCAGTTCAGTTTCTCTCAACGTGGCATGTGCTCGCCAACTCGCGCTCGCGTCAATTCTGGTGAAACAGGTAATTGCGAGGGGCACAGAGAGGAGCGAGGGCGGGGGGTGGTGTCTGGAGCTCCGCCCCCTGCGCGCGCACACACACACACACACACACACACAGGAACCCACCCCCATCCCGCCCATTTTCTTAAAACCTGGCTCACAACTCGCCCCCCTCCTACTCCCCTGTCCTCTCTCTCTCTCTCTCTCCCTCTCCCCTACCCCCTCCACTCTCATCTCTCACCACCAACACCCCAAAACCCCCCACTAACACACACTACATGCACACACATGCACACACCTCTCACACTCACACATGCAAGGGGAAACCCATCACACTTGTTTCATTCAGAAAAGGCTGGAACAAGCAGGAACAAGTGCCAAAAGCTTTGGAAGTGGAAGAGCACATTTCGGCAGAAAGGCAGTGATCTGAAATGAAATAGAAAAATATCACATATTTTCACTCTGAATACAAAATATGAAAGAATTAAGATTCACAGGAGATTATCGGAGCAGCAGCGAAACCTTAAATTTGAGGAGCTGGAAGCCGATAACATGAAATTAGTTGCAGATAAATATTCTGTCAATCAACTGAATGATTATTTGCCCTATAACCAAGCTCCCAACTGTGTTAAAATACTGATAATACCTGAGTAATGCAAACCTTTCAAAACAGAAAAATTGTTATGACATTTTTAAACATTTATTTCTTCATATCGGCCAATTGATTGTATTGAAGATTTGACATTTCAATTTTTCATTCCATTTTAATTGAAAAAAGTGACATTTTATGAGCTTATTACAGCAATCAGTCATCTGAAAGGAACTTGTATATGTAGGCGCCATACAGAGAAGTAAACAGTATGACACATTGAACTTTACTTTTACACATTCTGCAGATGCTTTTATCCAAAGTGACTTATAACTGAAGGACAGTTCAACACTAACGCTTAAGTACAGTAGGAGACCTTGAAGTGTTCAGCAAGAAAATGTGTAGGAGATAAGTTGAAGAAGTGTTTTCAAAGTCTACAGCAAGTGCTAGTTGGTCATGTTAGGGTGTTAGGAGAAGAGATGCTTTCAGATGAGATAAATATTCAACGGTTTCTTGGAGATAGAGAGGGACCGCCCTGCTCTTATGGTGTTTGGGAGCTTGTTCCACCACTGGGGAACCACAAACAAGAGCAGTTTTGAGTTTTATGTCCTTTTAGGCTGATCCTCTGTAATGGTTTCACTGAAGGACAATGCAGTAGTCAAGGCCAGATAACTATGGCATTTACCAAGGGCTCATCATACCCAGTAAGGTGATGCCTGATTTTTCTTAAGATCTATAGTGCAAAGAGGCCAGACTGTGGCCAGAGATTCATAGTTGGTCATCAAACATCACACTCAGGTTTATTTTGACCTAGGTTGGAAAATACATCTGAAGAACAAGCAGAGATTTTTGTCAAGACTAGGGTCATGCAAGGATAATTACAGGTTGGGTGTTGTCTGCACAGCAGTGAAATGAAATGCAATGCAAATGGGTAATTTGACCCAATCAAGTAGTTCAAATTGCAATGAGAAGGGGCCCCACCACTAAGCCCTGGGGCACCCCATGGGTGAGGGATGGGATAAGGATGTTTGTCTTTGCCATGAAACATTGCAGTAGCATCCGGGGAGATAAGATTCAAACCAAGAAAGCACTTTGCCTGAGATGGCCATATCGGACAGTACAGATGGCAGGCTGAGGTGGTTCATTGTATCAAAGGATGCCGATAGGTCTGGCATGATAAAAACTGAGGCCTGAGCTGCAGCTCCAGCTGCCCGTAGGGCTTCTGTCACAGATAACAGAGCGGTTACAGTGGAGTGGCCGCTCTTATATCCTGAGTGGTTTGGATTGAGAAGGGCGTTCCATGGAGGAATTATATCCATCTAAGATGAAGTAAAACTAGATGTCTCCCAAGATGGAAAGTGCCAGAATCTCAAAATTGTACTTAAGCACAGTTCTTGAATACTTGTTACTTTCCACCTCAGCTGACTCCATCTTGAACTCTCAAATACACTGACAGGAACATGCATACTGAGGTATACTTTCAATCATACCCAACCTTAGACTTGTTTCAAACTGAAAAATGACAGAGCATCGCATCACTTTGTGCCTCGCAGGCAGAAGTCAGAAGATTCATGATGAAACAACCTATAGGATGTGGGTCCAAGGGTAATTATAATAAGAACCTTATTTAATTATTATTAAAGTCCTTGCTCATGCATCCTTACGTTTCACTTATTTCAAAGAGCATATTCAAGAGCTACACCACAATTATTATGATCCATATAATTACTGTGATAATAATTTGAATTAATTTGAGTGCTTTGGTACTGAGAGCTTTCACTTGTTTTCACTTGTACTCATTTCCGTCCCTCTATTTAGTTACAAAGTATGTTGTGGCTCCAAGTCAGGTTTCTCATGTAATGAAAAATAGATTGTGGGGGTGGGTTTCTGTAGTACCACGCTCTAACACGGGTATTACAGTGACAACTTCAGCGAGTCCATTTCAGAAGTTGATAAAAAATAACATCCGAGCATGTAAAATGTCATTAAAACCACACTTGCTGAAAATAAAATGATTTACCACTGCAGCTGTAACTGCATGATCATGCTTGTCTGATCAAAAAATGTGTGTGTCTGCATATGTGCACAGTGTGTGTTGAACTTTTTGGCTAAAGAAGTAAGTATTCCTCACCCTGGGTGTGAAATTCATGTTGGTCTGTGATGGTTTGTGCAAATGGAGTGAGGGCACAGGCTGTGAAAACCTAATGCAATTTGATTAGAAGTTAACCGCAAAGCAATATTTTTCCCGCCTCAGTGCACTGAGAGAGAAAAAAAGAAGTATTTGCTTTTTTCCGGGTGGGTGAAAGTGAATGAGAACGCCCGATGACCAAGCCTGGAAGCATGGTGTTCAATTACTAAACAATACCACCTCAGTCAGAATTGGGATTTCAGCTGGTCAAAGATCAAATATGGAAAACTAAAAACACAAACAGAAAACACAAAAAACAAAAAACAACATATAAACACAAAATGTAGATAACCAAAAATAATCTGTGATAAACTTGTGAGCTGGTTGTGCTACAACGACATGTTATGCTTTGGCTTTTTACTGGAATGAAAGCAGCTGAAGCTCAGGTTGATTTTGTATTCACAAGAGAGCATTTTCAGTCAGTCCCCATGACTGGAGAAAGAGATTACACACAGAATAATAAATTACAATATATCATGTCACAGTGAGAAACTGTACCAGCGCCTGCCGTCTTTTATTTAATGAAAGAATGAGCATTCCTATTTTGACATCTTGTGAGACATCTTGTGACACCGCGCCTGCTATGAGCATGGAAACAAACAACCTTGCGTTGCTATGGACTCAGGCAATGAAAGTACAGATTTTTGACATTCGGAGGCGCTGCTGACAGGAAATCTTTTTTTCATTCCTCACACTGTCTCACGCTGTAGGTCTACACTAATTATTTCAAGTATAAAATTAATCAAATTCAGCTTTGTCAGAAAGAGCACAACAACAACGATAACTAGAATTGACAGTAGTGCAAAGGTTACAGACTTAACGGGATACTACTCATTTGTGGCCCTGCAGTCGTCAATTCTCTTTTGAATTCCTTCGTTTTCACCCCGGTTGGAGCATCAAATATGGCCCAGGTTAATTTGGCTCCTCAACAGGTTTTGTAAAAATCTAATTTCTCCCCGATCCCGCGGAGATATCGGCCTCCTCACAGCCGCTCCTGGAAGGCAGACGAGTGATGAGTCTCCCACAGATTGGGCTTCTGTAAACTGTGTCAAGCAGCGAACACAATGACCCTGACATTTTCGGCATGGCCAGGGGAGGGGAAGATCCACTTAATGGCCAGTCCTGTGCTGGCCGGCAGCCCCACTTTGGATCGATAATTGCTTCATTAGTTAATCTGATTGAGTGTGTGAGCAGCCTGTAGTCGATGCAGAGTTACCTCTCTTTCTGTGAGGAGTCTGTGTTGTATTGATTTCATTGTTCTCTGTAGAGCCTAACTTTCTCCGCCCAAACTAATCCTCACATTTACACGAGGAAAAGCTGAAATAGATCTCTTTGTCTGAGTTCCTTATGGCATCCATACCTCGCTTATATCAGAGCTGGTCAGTAGCAACTGCTTTTTGAAAGCAACTGTGAAACAAACGAGGAGACTAAATGGTTGGCAGGTTGTTCTATTTCTGAATGTTTAAAACACATCTGTGTAAAATACATTAATCATGCACGCAAAGGTACACATATGGTATTTGAACAGTTGTGTTCAGTACATCAGCTAATGACAGATGCTGTGTACGAGTGACTAATGTCCAATTAGTCATCAGAAGCCAGATGGGAAAAATGTATAATTTCTCATGCACGTTATTACACAGGATCAATACACTTGCAATAATTGATATATTGGGCACTTTGAGGTAAAGTGCAACAAGCTCTAAACACAAAACTGACATATTATTATTATCCATAACACGGCAAACGTCTTGGCATGCTGTTGCTTATTCACACAGCCAACAGGTATGGAGAAACATTACAAATGTAAGTCACTCTCTTTTAAGCTCTGTTTTGGCCTCCAACGGTTCTTAAGGAAAATATCTGGCTCTTTAGCTGCTAAATTATCACACATTAAAACTGTGAGCTGAACGAAAACGGAAAACTGTGAGGGGAACTGCAGCGGGGGGGATAATTCTCTGTGAATTTATGATTGAGCGACCTCACAGTTAATATACACTACTCACGTGAGCCACTGTTAATATTAAAATATTGATTACAGCAGATTTAATTGTTTTCAGCCTCCATGTTGCCTCTTGTCAGGTTATAATCTGGCGTCCTATGCAGTTGAAAGCTTGAAGACATACATTCAGCTTCGTGTTACATCAACTATACTGACTGATGCTTCAAGGCCACTGACTGTCATTGGCTTCCTTGTATCATTTCTCTGTCTTTCATGGTTCTTTATTATTCCGTTGTCAAATCTATTAATAGCAGAACAGTGGCAGTGTGAATAGAGGAACCAGAACAATAGATGGCAGTGACAGAGGGCTATGATACTACATGAAAATACTATCATTAAATAATAAGTGGTAAGCCACACTTAATGTTGCCCTAATTTATAGGAAATGTGTTTGATAATAGATGTTGATAATGAACATGAAGGAACACTAAAGTGACAGAACCAGGTAATTCAATGGAAGTGTCGTATGCAGAATCATAAAAATCTATTGAATAACACGGATAAGAAACAACTGCATTTGGGCCACCTAGTTTACAATACTTATCCTATGAATGGTCGATAAACATCCTATTGAATTGGTCCTCTTGTTATTCATGCACATTTTACCATCGTTTTGAGTATTAACTGCACTTCAGTCTCTTTCAGTAAGTCTTGTCATCACGTGTGAGGCTTTTACTCACGCTGCCTCGAGTCGGTTAATCCTGTATTGTCTTGCATGTCTGCACAAAATTACCGAGACAAATTCCCTGTGAAACTATTGTGCCCGGTGAAAGGAAGTGATTCCCTCAGGCCTAAGACCTGTTGGAAAGATGCTACAGAGAGGCGACTGCACTCAGTGTTTGCAGAATGGTGCTTCCGGAACACATGGGAGAAAATTACACACAGTTCATGTATACAAGGGATTAAACAAAGCCATTTTCTAAGTATGTGCGACATGCTTTGTCTTGTTTGCTTATAAACCTGTTCTCACACATGAATGTACAGGTTCATAAATTTTCCGAAGAACTTCTTTCACCTCTGACGAACGCAGCTGGAGATTGTCCTGATCAGACGCATTCACAACAACAGGAAATGTTCCAGAACATTAAAGCGATGGGTGGTGCCTGGGTACAGCATGCAGGAGGCGGGACCATGATGTATGAATTCTGTGGAAAGCAGTGTGATTTTGTTTACTGCAAATCGACACCGCCGTTGGCCCTTATCACCAAAAAGCTCCAGAGTCTCGTTGTCGATACAAGTGTCTCCTCCGTGTACGTGTACTCTTTTTCCTCCTGACATATTTGAATTATTTCCGTTTCACATCCGTCTTATGTCAGATGTGTCATTAACATGCCAACTAGTTCACCAAGTATTATCTGGATATTTCCCTGCTGTATTGTCACACGGACAAATGTGGACAATTTCATACAAATGTTCAAACTTCAGTGCATGTCTAACAGCAGCATAACATATATAACATATATTTGTCATGTTAAGAACCAGATTTGCCTCAACACTTCCAAACCAAACAGAGAGATCAACTGACAGCATTCAATCAAGTAACTAAAGGATTGATTGAGGAGGAGAAAGATAAGAAGCCAACCAAGCCTGTTGTGGATCTTTTCTTGTGAGTGAGAATCAATTACACCAAAGGCTAAAGGGAAAAAGAGTTCAGATGTATTACAGGTGAAACGTTCACACTCTCTCTCTGCCTGTGCTCTGCAGTGAATGCAGCTGTTGATGTGTGACATATTCGACCCAGTCTGGCAGCTTATAGGCCACTGGTTGCTGCCGTCTGTTTTTTCCCAAACTACCTGGTTGTGAATACAAAAAAAACATAATTTATTGACAACATGAAAGGCTGAGAAATTATTCATGAAGATGTAGGCCGGTCTGCTACAACTCAGGCATCTGTCAGCTGTCAGTATTGTTTATTTCTCACCTAAGCCTCAAACTATTTGTTGGTGTGCCATAATGGCGGCTCGTTGTCAGTGGAATCGGCGGCACTTAAATGCCGCCTGCTGCAGGCTGATGCTTTGCACAACAACGCAGAGTAAACACACATGGCAAATTCTTGTTATCTCTCTTTAATATGCCAGTGCGTATTTTGGGAACTCGTCTCCAGCCACTTTTCTCATAATGACGCACAACGCCCAAATGTTCCGTGAAATTAACTCTTAAACAAAAGATAAGTAGTGTTATAGCAATTCTCCTATTAGAATTAAAAAAGTTATAACTCTCGCCGTCGTAGAGGGATTTCAAAGGCGAAGTTGTCGGAATAATTTGTCTGCGCTCTGCTATCATTCGCCGCTGATTTTTTCTCGCTCTTTATTTTCTCTCTCTCTCTTTTTTCTTTTGACAATACAGTGGTGAAAGCAGGTTGACATTCTGTTTGCCAGTTAATCTTTAAAGCAGGAGGTGACGATACCAGCCGAAGTGAGATACCATCTCCTGATGTATATTGGAGTGAAAAGGGCATGTCAAGAATATCAAACGGACGACAGAGTAATCAAATATAAAAGAGGAAGACTTTCTTTTACAACTGAATCAGCTGATGCCATTTGTGGTCTGGGTGTGAAGATTAGTTAGGATTTGATCCAAATGTAGGAGAACTTTCACTTTCATTCACTGAGGCCTCACTGGTCCGTTTCTGAGCTTTATAATCCTGCTCTTTGTTAAACATGTCACCAGATGCAATTTGGTGATTTTATTTGGAGAATAGTGATATTGACTCTAGTGACTGTTAGACGTATATTTAGCAGCACAACATTCACAGCTCCTGACGAATCCATACAACAAAACAGATGCCAGAATGCCAATGTTTCACACAGTGGAACCATACAATGCCCTAGATGCTCCTATGTGACTGTACCAGGAATCCCACGAGGTTTCATGAAATCACTGAGCACCTGAGGAGCCTGGTTATGTTGACATTCACAGGTGAGTTTATGGAAAAACATTAGGATTCACTTGGAGTTGTGTTTGTGGACATCTCATGACTATAAATCAAATATGCTATGAACTCAAATCCAATCTTCCCTCTTCTTTTAGCTCTGTTTTGTTTTCCGCCAACTCCTGAGGGAAATATCTGACTCTGGAGCTGCTAAATGATCCACTCACATCAACAGCTAGCTGCTAACTGCGCCTCTCTGTTGTTTGATGCTGGGCACTTGGTGCGCTGAGGGTTTACTGAAGCTTTCCGCTAAAAAAATGTACCTGCTGAAAACATTTGCCTGCTGAAAACAAGCTTATTAGAGATTGAACTGTGATGTAACATTCTACAGGTGTAACCCGACATTGGACTGTTCACAGTTAGAGGGTGAATGAACCAAAACAGTCATATCCAGGCAGTAAAAACTAAAGCAATGCGCTCAAAGACAAAGACACGCTCTTCAGAGGTAAAAGGAACTATGAGTCTAAAGCTGTTTTCAGACATCAACTCTGGAAAATTGGGTGTGGACATTTTCCACAGTTTGCCTTTCACATATTAAGAGGGTAGCAGAAGATTGTTTTCGGGTGGGACACGTTCACAACAACAGGAAACAGTCCGGAGCATTGAGGTGAAGGGTGGCATCTGAGTAAAAGATGCAGGAGGTAGGACATGATGTATTGATTCCGCTGCTGGAACCACGTTTTGTTTACAGCACATCGACACCTGCGTTGGCCCTTATCGCCCAAAAGCTCTCGGATCTCCTCGTCTATCCAAGTCTTCGTCAGGGTCTTCAACGTGTATGCCACCTCTTCTTCATCCTGGACATTTAACTAGGGACCCGGCAGGAAAGAGCACCAGCAAATGTCCAGAGCCAGGGACATTTGAAGCCCCTCCAGAACATTTCAGGGAGTTCAGTGAATGTCTGAAAGCAGCTTAAATGTGTGTAGGTTTGTTTTTGCAGTCCTGCTCAACCTTGACTCATATTTTAATTGGGAATCTGACACATTTGTTATGAACAATATAAAAATTGGATATCAAGGACAACTACTGAAGTGAAAATGTAATGTGTCTAACTATGTAGTTCCCTTAAAAAGCCATTACAACCTCTTGAGTGCTGATTTTTTAAAGCCTTTTCTTTTCCACTTTATTTGTTAAAATATCTCGCCAAACCTATTTGTTGCTGCCTGACGTTTTCTGAATTTATGCTCATCTCCAACTGAGAATAGGACTTGTCTTTTATTGTGAGAGGATGACATCTGAACGCACTGCTGCTCACGATCCCTGTGCAGGTCCCAATTTGGTGACAGTTGAACACAAACATGCTGCATTCATTGTCATTATTTTTTGCAATTATTTGCAGATTGAATTGATTGCGTCACGTGGCTCAGGGGTGTTGCTTTTTGTTTTTGTCCTTTACTTCAGGTATTTCTACCAACAGACATTACTGATTGCTGCTTGTTTGTAAGATGTCTTAAGTGTGTCCCTAAATAAATTCCACATCATGCAGTGATCAAATCAGTCAGTTTGAAATGCTACTCAGAAACTTCTGGCTCGTCATTTCACAGACAGAGCTGAATCCCAGTATTTTTCATTTCCTGAGGATTTTTCAACTATAATAAAGGCAACAAATTAAAGTTAATGAGAGATCATTTGGAGTTAATGGTTTCAAATTATAAACTGCATTTACTGTAATTTACTTTACCTCTATAATGAGAGGGTACCTTTGTGTTTTTTATGGGTTTAATGCTTCCACATTTTTACAATAATGTCTGTCATCATGTCCTTTCTTTGGCCTCTGACTAGAGAACTCTTTGTTGCTCCTGTTTTGAAAAACCGTCACATAAATTAAGCTAGCTTGCTTCCTTGTTTGCATTGTGTGACAGGAGCACCTTACAGGTGTCACCCTACACCGCAGCCACGAAGCCGCTCATTGTTTAACGCAACAATGCGGATAAAGCCCTGCCCTCAACAGTCAGACCCAGAGATCTGATTAAGACTGTTTAAACAGCGGCGGTTGCACTGCAGACGAGGGGCAACTAAAGCCCCCGGACTCTGGAATGTGGAGGGATTGAAGCATCTTTGCCCTGAAGGTTTAATACTGATCTGGGACAGGAGCAGTGGTGGTGAGCCACACCCTCAGGGGCTCTGGATCTAAAAAAAGCCATAGAGTTTATGCTCATTGGCGGTGACATAAGATTACATAGCGTAATTAGCCACACCTGCATTTGCACTACACCTCCAAACAAACAGATGTTACCATAACAATCAGCTCTGTTTTCGAACCAGTTTTCCCTTCCCCTCATGCCGTGTCCATGACAATGCACCCTCAGTTGCAGAGAGGCAGCCGAGTGGTGCAGAGCTGGCTGCAGTCACAGCTCCCTATAGAGGAGGGCATGGTGTGTGGCATTGTTTCCTTCTCTGGCTGCTTGAAAGAATGCAAATGACCCCGGAACCTGCCCGAGGCCATGTAATGGACCTAAACACCCCCCCCCGCACATATCTAAAAATCTGTCCTTGAATGCATGTTTAGTGTTTACAAGATTTGCTCTATTGTTCATGTTTACATTTCAATAACCCTGAGGTGCCTCTGCTAACTTGTTTGACGTGTCTGCATTGGGGTTTACGTAATGATATGTTGTTGCTTAAATTTTTTTGGATTTAATAAAAGTCTTGTGAGATAAAACTATTAACTATCAACTGTTTATGGCCTTAAATTGTAAAAAACGTTATAGACAAGAACGGCTTGAATTGGTTTTTTGACTGATGTTCTCCAGACTTTGATTCCGAGTGTTCAATGCCTCTAAATGATACTATTTTGAATAATCAACATGAAAAAAATTTAGCTAAGCACTGACTGTGCTTTTTGTATATTACTTTGGGCAACAACAGCTTCTGCACGTGAACTCGTGGGACATTTATAGGGTAGTTCATTACTGAAGCCGACGTGTCCCTGCTCTGCTGCCTTCATTCTCCCGTGCTTACTTGCTCCATGCCTCATTCTAAAGAATTACTCTTTGTAGCTAATTTTCCCCATTGTTTTGTGCATTACATATGGAGATTAGTTGGCTGTGCCATTCAACCCAAACCTGCTCTGGTGAAACATCTCTGAATTTCTTATTACTGAGGTTGATTGGCTCCAAATAAGCTACTTTTTAAAAAAAATTTATAAAAAAAGTAAAGCAAGAAGCAACAAAACCTGATAATTCCAGATACAGATGGTGTTTATTAGAAATACTTTGAGGGTGGTGATGCCAGGCTGTAATTTGTAAACAGCTAATTTAACCAGTGGTTAAGTTTCAAGTTATGTTTTCACCCTGTCACCCTGAGTTACTAAATAAGTAACACCAAGTTTAAGAAATGAGAATTTACTATGACCATCTACAATGGACTTCCTAACCCTCTATTTAATTACCCATTATTCCTCTTCTAAACTGAATTCGGGGCGTGTGAGTTCCTGTTCTATGAAGGGCAAATCTAATTATTTCAAAAACATACTAAACACTAAAATGGCATTGCACCCCCAAGGCTCAAAACTCCCCTTACGTAACCACATTTGAAATCTGGATTTTGATCTGGATCTGCAATAAATAGCAAAATAGGCTGGTTGATAAATATCAATCCCCTATATATGATTACTTTTTTCCATCAAGATAAACTCATAATTCCTCTGAGAAATCAATGAAAATGTTTAACAAAAACATTCTATCTTACAATGTTAATACGTTTCGTAGAAATCTGCCATCCTGCTCACTAACAAACAAATGAAAACATAACCTCCTTGGCAGAGATGGTTACTAAGAGTAACTCTCTATCTCTGCCTTTAAAGAATGGTAAAAGATTTCTAAGCAGCAATGACTGACTTATTGTTGTTATGTCAGTTATCAACAGTTGCCTATTTACCTCACAGACTGTACTGTATATAAAGATGGACGACACATCTCCACTTCCTCCCACTATGCAGAAATGAAGCCAAAATATCCCAGATTCTGCTGCCATCTTGGAACCTCAGTTTTTTAATCAAATAAATAACAAACATACTGGAAAAACTGCCACTTGAACAAACATGAGTGTGATTAAAAAAAACTATGTAAAATGAAAGACACCATCTTTGACTTTTTAATTTGGTTGAGGTCCAATCCACTAACATGTGGAAGGCAGGAGTAGTATATACACTAAGATTTACACATCCAGCAGATACCAAGCAACATTAGAATTATTTTGGAGTCGTGTTACTGACCGCCTTATCAATGAAAGTCCAATAACCAGTTTCCTTTAGGCACTGCTCTTATCTAACTTAGTTTTGTGCTGTTTTGTGCGGTTTGTGTACACTCAGTTTTAGAGCCTCTTTGCTGAAATCGTCTCTCTGCTGCTGCTTGAAACGTAGTTGAAGAGACTAAATCCCAAATTTTGTATGTGGAAAACCAAAGTGATAACCTGATTTAGCTTTTAAGACGAGACAACAGAAGCAGGTGATAAATCTCTGCAGGCTGGTCACTTGAGTAATACCTTACACATCAAATGTAATTTTCTATTTGATAGTCAATGTAAAATAAATATTGATTTGGGCTGCCTTAATGCAAATTAAAAGCATATATTTGCTGTAATATCCAGGGAGCAGAAACATCATTAAATGAACATATGCATTCTGCACTTGCCATTCAAAAACAAGCCTTACATTTCTGAAATGGAAAACATTTAGAGTAACCCAAGTGTCTCAGTGAAGCAGCTTGTCGGGCGGCTGTCAGGCTGAATAAGGAAGTGCTGCTTATCATGCACTGAAGAGGAAGTTTCTGCAGCATATACCAAACAACTGGGCCCGAGAAAACAGACCCAGCAAAACTATATTAAAAAATCCTTCATATCCATCAAAAGCTCTGCACTGCTCTTTGCAGCTGTGAAACCTAAACCTGCTTCTTTGTCCCCGACTTACACCACGGGTATATCCGTGATGACCAAATTTTCATAATTGAATTTATGTGGCAGTAATTCTTTACCAGATTAACCCCAACATTCACTTAGGGTCAAAAACAGCCCGAGCAATCGCTCAAATTTGTATTTTGATCCACTCAGAGACTGTTTGCTGTTGCAATTAAGTGCAAGCAAATGCATTTGCAAAGTAAAACAAGATTATCAGTCCCTGGGCTGGGCTGCTCTCATAGTAAGTGGGCTGCTTACACCTCCCGTGAACCTGCCACACCTCCTAGCACACATGCAAAGTATTTAACATTGGGGCTAATATTACCAGTGCTGAACGAGTTTTTCTACTGCACGTACCAAATTACCACAGAGAATCATAATGGCAGGTTTGCCTCTTCCATTTCATTATGTACAAATTGTGTATACTTTACTTCACTGGCTATTTTCCAGGGCAAACAATAAGAGTGTGGATTGATTTCCTATCATCTCGCCAGCCATTATTTTCCATTCATTTCACTGCACTATTAAAATCTGCCTTGCAGGGATTTGAAACTTACATTGGACAGGTAATCCATCACTGTGAACAACTTGCTGCCTCTGATTTAGTAAAAGACTTGTTTGCATCAGGAACTAAAGATTGTCCATTGGTGCGTTCAAGGACTCTGACATCTGGCTTTTGACATGTTAATTGCTGAAACAATACAATAGGTTGATTAATTGATTTGTAAATCGACTGATACAATATTAATAATTATTTCGAGCAGAAAGTCCAAACATTCGATGTTCCCAACTTTTCCAATATAAGGGTTTGATGCTTTTTAGCCAGGCAATGTGGACCTAAAGATGGTAATCTCAGTGACCCCAGATTGAAATGTCTCAACAATTATGGATGGATTTCAACTAACTTTTTTGTTTCTTCTGAATTTGATTATCCTTTAACTTTTCTTTCGAGGATCATGTTTGAGTGTTCAGTGCTTAGCGCCAATTAACAAATTTGAGCAGGCTTACATGCCATCCAGGAACTGTGGACTTAAATATTATAAGAAACTTAGCTTTATCATCGTGAGTGTATTTAGCATAAAGCACCACTTCACATATATGGCCCCACAAAACTGCAAACATGCTAAACTGAAACAGTGAACATTGTAAATATTATATTTGCATTTTAATATTATCATTGTGACAATAGCATTTATTGCAAACCAGCATTTCACTTACACTGCCACACTGAGTGTGGCAGTGTAAGTGAAATGGCAGTGTGGTTGTAGATTATATTGTTGTCTAATTGAATATTCATCTGAAACTATAAGATAGAGAAGACTATTTGTCATTCTAATTTCAATACCAGTATTTTCTTTTAAGTATGTGCGTGTCATATTGAAATGTTCTTTCACTCGGCTAATATGGGGATATTGGCACTCTTAATGCAAACTGTTGCAATGCATAGGGGAGATAGAGGTGAGGGGTAATGCAATTACTCACCAGCGTCAACCCTGTTTTCACGTCGGGTGCCTGTATGGGTTGATAATGAGAAGGACTGCCTATCGCTTCCTTTAATAGGACAACCTCTTTAAAGTCTCCTTCTTTTTTTGTATATCGGTGTCCCTCTCCTGCAAAAACAAGCCACATTTCATTCATCTTCCAGCAGCCTTGGCAACTTCCACCACGACAACAAACCACTAATCTGGTCTAATACGTGAACAGCATAATGGCCCGAACAGACCTGCAAGTGCCTCTGCTCTTTGTAATATCTTATGTGAGATATACCCCAGAATAACAAAGGTAAGCCATGGTCTGTATTTGTAATACGGGGGGGAAGCAGTGTTAGAGACTGTACACTGTAAAGATGTGGACCGAAATGTCTCTGTATGCACAGGAAAAGACTAAATCTTTGAGTATTAAAAATGCAGTTTGACATTTTGTGAAATACAGTGTGGTTATTTACTACCCAGCTGAGAGTTAGATGAGATCTCATGTGTGAACAGAGGACAACAGGATAATGGACCATAGACGATAAAGATGGACGATATGACAGCTCCCAAAAAGATAAAGCATCTTAATCGCCGCCTGCTGGATGGCTTCAATGTAGGTCATAAATCCTGCTTACTCCATGTTAGTGAATGGGACATGGACAAAAATAAAAAGTACCCCCCCAAAGAAATTCTCAAAGATGATCTCGGCCATTTTAGTTAGTTGTAATCACACTGATGTATGTCAAAGAGTTCAGTTTTCCCTTAACTTTGGTTCTTGTCAGTTATTTATGTTGTTTGTTAGTTATCTGCTATAAAAACGGGGTGAAACGTCATGATTGACGACTGAGACGGACTCACAATTGGACAAGCAGATGTATCAGCAGGACCTCGCTGCTGTGGCGCCATCCCCGATCATTAATGCCTCTGTCTCCAAATGCCCAAGACGTTCGTATCCAGAATATTTGAGCTTTTTTTCAGGATTGTGGGAGGAAGTGGACACAAGTCATCCATCTTTATATAGAGTCTATGGAACGGACAGACATGAACATGTTAACAGTAATCCACTCTAAGTCTGGGCAAAACAGCATATTTGCCAAAATGTCTAACTCGTTGCCGACTGGAGGCCTGCAACATTACTGAAGATCTTAGAACTAATCCCCAGTTTTACACCAATAAAATAAATTATATACATAAATATGTATACCAAAGGGACACCTTACTTCCTCCTTTCTAGCTTAAACTAGTTTATAGCGTGGCAAGGTGTTAGCTTAAGTTAACTAGCTTATAGCATGGCAAGGTGTTAGCTTAAGTTAACTAGCTTATAGCATGGCAAGGTGTTAGCTTAAGTTAACTAGCTTACACTAGGCAAGGTGTTAGCTTAAGTTAACTAGCTTATAGCATGGCAAGGTGTTAGCTTAAGTTAACTAGCTTATAGCATGGCAAGGTGTTAGCTTAAGTTAACTAGCTTACACTAGGCAAGGTGTTAGCTTAAGTTAACTAGCGTATAGCATGGCAAGGTGTTAGCTTAAGTTAACTAGCTTACACTAGGCAAGCTGTTAGCTTAAATTAACTAGCTTATACTAGTATAATACTTGTATTGGCTGTTAAATATCTTGTTCTACTCATTCAACTTACACATTCTCAAACACGAAGCACTCTTATGAAGGGACACAGTAGAAATACACAAACTCTTCTTCAGCCAAGTGTTTCACGCACAGTCTATGGTT
Organism: Hippoglossus stenolepis; assembly: GCF_022539355.2. Lineage (NCBI taxonomy): Eukaryota > Metazoa > Chordata > Actinopteri > Pleuronectiformes > Pleuronectidae > Hippoglossus > Hippoglossus stenolepis. Next base: position 9,178,089 of record NC_061486.1, on the reverse strand, counting down.
TCTCGACAGTAAGGAGGAATTAAGGTGTCCCTTAAATCAACAGCTCAGGGCTCCCCCTACTGGAGCCCTCCGGTTACTGCATGATATCAATGTTGGATATAAGATAAGATAAGATAAGATAAGATGAGATGAGATAAGATAAGATTTTTTGTACCCACAACGAGGAAATTAGCTAAAACACAATTCCACTGCCGAGAAGCAGCTGCTGCGACTGTAATAACTGTTCTACCATGAGGCTTGGTGAAACATGAAAATACTCAAAATATGAAAATATGACCCAGTTAAACTCCATTACTGGTTCAACACTGGATAAGTACATTATTCCATCCTACACATCTGCAGAGGCTCTTTCAAAACGTATCGCTCAAATTACCTACAGCAAACATCTTTCATATTCTGCAGAGCCACATTCTGGATCACGATTAACCACATACATGTAATTTTCCAATGTAACACAAAATCAAGGTTTGTTCACCTTTATTGTCACGTACAAGGATGTTAATTCATCTGTGTGAAAGCGGTTGTTGGTTTACATTTGTTTGACCATCTCAAGGTTCATGTTTCTCCTTACGCTGAATTCCATTTTTGTGTTAAAGTAAGACCAAAACTACCAAAATAAGACAGGTTAAAACCAATCACAGTTTCATTGAATGCCATGTTGTCATCTCCTGTAAACGACCCTCACGGTGGTATCTCTGCTTCCAGGGACGTTTTAGCTGCTGAGGCCCCCACACGGCCTTCTGGCTCTTTCTCTCCCTCCAAGCCAGTCGTCCTTGCCGACACTGAGCACATTCCACACACTGGGGTCAGAGGTCGCCTCCCCAGCCTTCCCTGAATCCTGACAGCCGGTACCCTCTCCAATTCAGAGAGGAGACCTCTATTTCCAGAGGCCTCAGAGCAACAATGAAGTGCTTGTGAGCGGGTCCATCAAGTTTCCTCGGTAATGAATCACCGGCCGCTGCTTCCACATTCATCTCTCACTCACTCACTTGTGATTAGTCGACTGCAAACAACACATTTTGTAAGAAAATGAGCGCCATCAGCCTGAGGTAACCCCGAAGCCTTCTGAAACAACTGCTTTTAATATTTCATCTCATAAATCTTTATTTCTCACTTTATTATTATTTTTCTCATGGCTGCCTGTATTGCTCTTTGAGGAAATATTGATGAACAAATACAAAAATAAAACATCTGATTAAAGAGATTGACTTGACATTGCTCCAAAACACTTTGGCTAAATCAGTTTTTCAGCTAATTTGGAAATCTTCGGGTGACACACTCCTCCTGCACCTTCTCATTTACATCGTACGACTTTATGAAAAAGGAGGAACTTCCCAAAGCTTTTACTCCAGCAAACCAGTGGAGAATTAAAGGGCTGAGAGAAGGCTTTGCATTTTGATTCTCTGACAGAGACCAATTAAAAGTCAGTGGTGTTGTCCAAGGCTGCAGGGCACAGGCAGACTGACAGCCTCGGTGGAAAACAGCCCACTCAGGTGCATGTGAACCAGCATCCTTTAAAGCGAAATTACACCTCTCATATATCATCACACTGCGATGTTTAATGCTCTCTAGGAGGTCATTTGTAATCCATTTTCTCTTAACTCAATATGTGTCCTTTTATTTTACCACTGCAAATGTCTCCCTACATTTCCCACAGAATTCCCTTATTTTTCTGTGTCCTTATATTTATGTACATTTCAAATAATAAAATAGGGACGATTGTGGTGAAATCAGCAGCAGGACAACTAATGGAAAATGAAAAGAGTCAGGCCCCCATTTTCAAAACACATCACGGCTAATTATGTAGAATGCACTGGGCCCACATATAGATGTTGTCAGATATGAAGGTGTCCAGAAAATTGGGTCCTGATATTTTATGTAATCAGCTTTCACATAAATCTGCGGCAGGAAAAGTTTGGGAAAATGTCCAGAGCATCTGACTCGGACATTTACGTTATCACACTCTGGAAGCTTTCAGGAAAATGTCCTGAGTTCAGTCCGTGTCTGAAAGCAGCTTTAGTAAATGCAGGGAAAGAAATCAAATGTTTAGGGAATATAACCATCAAGCAATATTTCCCAATATACCAATTCAATTTCAAATGAATATTTCATCACTAGTCAATGTCAATCCATTACTTTCCATCTTACATTAGTCCAGAGGTAATTGTAACTAAACCTTGACTTCCTGCCATCCTGCCCATATATTGTCTGAACTGGTCCCCACAGAGGTTGCTTCTGGGAAACACAAGTTTTATTGTGCGCACAAGCATTCTATGAACACACTCGCGTTAGCAGACACATCTCCAAGGAAGAAGTTCACACACCAATTTCACACAACTGTTATTTGCTGACTTCCGACTTGGAGAATAGAGAACACACCTGATTTCGGCCCCTATAATTTACTGTCATTATGTTTTTTATACTCCATGGTTCCAATTCATCCTCAGATCAAAGTTATAAACATTGACACTATTATTTTCTTGACACAGCTTGCGTAGTGAGTGTATAGCACCCCCTGGCTGTATTTATTTTACATCTGTTGTTATTTTGTTAGTCTTTGACACCTGTACTTCTTCCCTTGTACGCCATCGTTACAACATATCCAAAGTGTAAATTGCAGGCTTTAATTTCAAACATCCTTGTTCATTGAGGAAGAGGTATCTTCTCTTGAAGTGTGAAGGACACACACTAAAACATTTGACAATTACGATGTTGTCTTATTAACCTGTATCACTGCTACACTGAATAATGGATGTTCCATCAGCTGACCTCTCTGTGGTCTGTTATCCGAGGTAATCAGACAAATAAACAACAAAATGGAGCCACGAATTCAAGCTGCATCCTCAAATGTACCTTTAATGGTTGAGGGTTTTGCCTGTTGGGGGTCATATTACTCCCCTCTCATCAATTTGCTTTCAAATGCACTGCCGTCTCTCTGAATGCAATATTGTGCTTTGGGATGTTTTTCACATAAACATGCCTGGATTAAAAGTTTATGTTTATTAAATGAATTTGTCAGGGGAAAATCCACAAGTACATCAGCCACAATAGTGGACTGTGCCTTACAGACAGTGCCGAGCCATCCCCAATTCAAATGTAAATCTGGTGAATGGAGGGTTTTCAACATTTGTTTAGAATAGAGAATGAATGAAGTTCAGCTCCAGTCCAGTCATGCATAACTGGAGATAATCCAAAGCTGAAAATCAATAGAATTTTAAAAAAACCTAATGATTTTTGCACCGTTTCAATATGAGAACATATAAATCTAATATAACCCCCATTGCATCCTTTTATTGCTGCATATTTAACTCAGTCAAAGTGAATATATTTATTAAAAATCCACATCTCTCTTGTTTGGGATCCCAGATGCTGAAAAAAGCAGCAAAACAACAGAGACAGAGGCCACTCCCTCACCTTAAACAGCTCTCAGCCGACGCAGGAGATTCGGTTTGCAAAAAAATGAGAGAAAACACGTCTGAAAGGGTATAAATCTTTAATCAAACGGTGGTGATGTGCCTTGCCTCCAGCACTCACAGTACCAAGCTGGAGAGCAGATGCTGAGATCTCAGATCTTGCCTCCCCCAAAACAGGATAAATCCCCTTCTCCAATACAAATGTGTCATGGGAGCAGCTCTCTGTGCACCGAAGCTGCTGTGTTTTGGGTTCCCTCCACACAAACTCCCACAGGGACTCTCTGCTCTGTTGCAGCATTTCTGAAAGGGTGAGGAACAGGAGGTATTGAAGCACATGCTTAACGGTATTGCCTGCAGTTAAATATCTAAAACAGTCCTCGTATAAACATGCAAAAGGGAGATTGTTTATGAGGTTCACAGCAGAATGAGCATGAGCTGAATAAGAAAATGACACCGGAAATAGGATTCATGAAGTGTAGATTATTTTGTTACTGAGTCAGGTTTCGCAAACAGAAAGGATTCTCACACACTGTCTTCTTACAATATGAATATCGACTATGTTAAAATGAAAAATAGACTACATTTTATTTTAATAAATCGAAGTTGCTATAGTGTTTATTTATGACTTCCTGCAGTGCTAACCATATGAGTATCTCTCTTTCTCTGTAGTTTACGTTACAGCCATCATAACAGTGTATAGATTTTATGATAAGTGCTGCTTGCACATCGTGCATTATGGCAGCGGTAAAAGGAGGAAGTGATTATTTATGAATGAAACAGATTAATGGCAGCAAGAGATGGAAATTTCAGCGAGATGTGGTGCATTAGACTGTGGACGTACAGTGCTGCTGTAATCAGTGCATCAGCGAGTATTATTTGTACAACTGTATTCATGTAAAGTGTTATCATACATGGACAAAACATTCATTATGGGAAAGTATTTTAGCACTGCACAGGCACTTAGTCGCATTATGCAGGTTTTCATGTGGCTCCGGAGCCAGAAAGGTTTCAAACTATACAGACATTTCAGGAATATGCTCCTACTCATGTAACCACTGCTGCCATTCAAAAATTCTACTTACCAGCAGAGGAAATGTTCGAAAATGTTCTGCCACACGCTTGCGCACACAAAGACGCAATGCAACCTGCAATAATTTCTCTCAGTGAAGTCAACAGTGACTTCAAAGAGGCTATGTTCAACTCACTGCCAGTGTTTACTCGTGCAAAAAATGAAATGCACGTGCACCCACAGGAGAACACACGTACTGTACATACGAGAAAGATGAAACGAGGGGAAATAAACAGCAAACAAAGGCAATTGTATTTCTCTAATTCTATATACATGCATTTGAATCTGTGCATAATTACGATGCACACATGCCGTTTGAAGGAGGAGTAGAAGTTGTGTTGGTGTATTAAGAAAGAAAACGTCAAACAAAGGATGCGTCACCATTGGAATGTGTGAATAGGTCCTTTTTGAATGTTTCAAACTATACTGAAACTTCACGAAAGAGGAAATAAGACAGGGAGACGGATGCTGCCGGAGGAGGAAGAAGAATGGGTAAAAGGAAAGTCATGTTCGCACCTTAAAGTGAGGAATCACTCCTTCACCCTCTATCAGGGAGAAAAATGAGAGGATGGTTTAAAAAAATGCTGATGAAGACAGAGGAGACAAATTAAGAGCGTGCCAAGTAATTCATCATTCTGCTCTATAGACTAAAGGTGGAACCAAACATTTTAATGTGTGTGAGGGGAGTTTGGTACGGTGTTATTGCTGGACAAGCAAACAATCCAGAGTAATGGAAATGTGATTTTTTCCCCCGCTTATTTCTGCTGGTCATGACTTCATCGTTGTCACACATAGACGCAGCTTGATTGAACGCATCGCCTCTACCTCTCGCACATGGAGGTCAAAGTGGAAAGTGAGTGGGGCCCCTGTAGCTGTCAGAGTCTTGGTTCGGGACACTCGAGATGAAGTCTTCTAGTCGGGAGACTGCGGGGTCTGCACATGCAGGAAACGGAGACAGCGTTGGTCTGTAAATGGGTAATAATTGATTTGTTTGGGCCATTCAGGGGAATAGTGCAATACGCTGCAAACACAACACTGACTTATGATCTTTTTGTTGTTATATATGTTTACTCTCCCTTAGGGTCTGTTTTTAGTCTCTACCTACTCCTGGGGGAAATTTCGGTCTCTTTAGCTGCTAAATGCCTCACTACGTTCCGCAGGTAGTCGCTAACTAGCTGTAGCTGCTGGGCAGGTATTTTACAGGCGCTTTTAAAAGGTTTTTCTAAAGGAAACAGTAAAGCTGTCATTGACAAGACCAAGCTAATGAGCTGAAAGACGTTAAAACGCTGCAAAGAGCTGAGGGGAACCGCAGAGTTGGATGATAAATGTAACTTACAGCCATTTTGGACCATTGGTAATATAAAAATGATTGACCCAACTCAAATAACCACAATGAAGACTTAAATGTAACCCAAGACCTAAAGCTATATTATTATTATATAATTACTATTTCATCATATTTCAGTAAAGCTGGTTTTTCCTGAATCTTTTTGGAGGGACTGTATGAGAGAAGGCATTTATGTCCAAGTCGGTTGCTCCACACATTTCCTCCCTTCCTGCCAGCGCCTAAAATATCCAGAAACTGTTTGAGTGAGCCCTACGTGAGAATAAAGCAGAAACATCTCTGTAAAATTCAAAGCGAGTGAGTAGGCGTATATAGACAATGTTTCTGTACTGTAAACAAAAACATGGTGTTTCCGCAGCTCCATTTCCATTTACTGCTCCACCCAGACACCACTCCTTGCCTGAATGTACCATGAGTTTTCCTGTTGATGCCGACAATCTCCTGCTGCGTTCCTCATATGTGAAAAGCAAGTCTAGAAACAGCTTAATACTGTTCCCACATACTTGGCATTGTGCACACGATGCACACAGAATAATAGCTGGCACAGTCAGAGACAGAAGGAGAAAAAGATGTTGTGATTAAATCACCAAATCTGAAAACAGCCTGGACCCAAAACTTTCATTGCAATAACATCGCCCAAAACCAAAGAGATACTCGGCTCTGTGTCGTGACCTGTCAGTTTCTGGTTGGAGTTTATTGCTCTTGCTATTCTACTGCCTAAAGTGTACTGTCTGTGTGAAGAAAGAAAATACATTACAATTTAATTCAACTCTATGGTCCACTGTAGAGGAAGCGTGTCTTTTACTTCACCTCCGCAGCATAAAACGTTGCAATCTTATGGGACATTAGAGACAACAATACCATGTAAAACAATAATAACTTTACCTAAGACACGACTTTAGTGAAAATAGAGTAATTTAATTCTGGCTCCGGCATCCCATTAGCATTTGTCATCACTCTTAACTCTCGGGAATGCGGCTCTGTAGTGAGTAGTGGGAGTCTGACTTCACCGGGGGGGATTTGTCTAAACCTTTAGTGCCGTTGTGTTTGCCACTGCTTTACATCCCAGGAGCTCTCCAGCTCATCCCGCTTAATCACTGACCTATGCAAACACAGAGTGGAGCCTACTTCACATAGGAATGTATGCAATTATTGTACATTCTGTATATCCTCCTGCATGCCAGCTCTGGAGAGCGTGACTGGGTGTGCACGTCTGACTACGCTAATAACACACATTCACGACTCTCTAAAATAAAATCACAGAGCATTCAGCTTTCGCTTTTTCAGAGACCCGCAGTCAGAGAGCCAATGCATAATGAAAAGGGTTGGTTCATCCAGGCAAGCCCCCTCCCTTCAGCCTGGGGTTGTCTCTCTCTCTCTGGATGTCTGGCTCCTTCTATGAATTATGAACCATGATCCCCACTGGCTCCCCAATGACCACAGATGGATTGGGGGTAAAACTGCCCATCTCCGCCGGCGGTGTGGAAGGGCATTTGTATTGTATGAGGGGATACGGTTGTTTGTGTTAGTGCTCTGTGTCCTCTTGCCCTCTGTGCGTCACGTCGGTGTCAGGTTAAAACAAGGGCTGAATGAGTGATGGATTCCTTTGTGTGAACAGGTGTGACCGGTGTTTGTGTTCCAACTGGCAACAACAACAACATCCAAGGATTTTTCTTAATTTATTTCATGTTTGTTTTTTTTGTAGCAGTGTGGAAATTACGAATAGTGAACAAGTCCGGGTGCTTTTCGGCCGACAGGATGACTATTATCTGGTTCTGAATCCAGCTCAATATGACCACCACACAGCATTCATTCATGGGGGAGCTTCACCCACAGTCCTTGAAAAGTTAATTACTAATCAGCTGATTGCATTCAGGAATAGAAATAATCTTTTTGAGGAGTTTGGGTCTGGCTTTTAAAACTGAAAGCACTCAATGGCTGTGTTTTCTAAGAAAAACACTTTTCCCATCCTTTTAAACCTGACTGTGGCTTTTGACTCCACTGATCACGTGATCCTCCCTGATATTATTCTCCCCCAAACGCTGAACTGCAGCTTTAAAGCAGTTACACTTTCTCCGTTGGTAATGAGAATTGTAGATCCTCTCCGGTTAAAGAAATGGGCTCTGCGTGGTGCCCCTCTCCTGCAATATGTTTCCCCGGGGCCACTTGATTCAAAGAGATAATCTTACCTTCGACTGTAATGGAGAGGATACAACTGCATGTGAGGGAAACGCAGACGGAACCTCCCCTCACTGTCTTTATGACCTTCAAAATTGAATGTTTGAATGTAATTGAGTTTAATATAAACAAGTTGTAGGTAACAAGAGTACGATTGCCTCAAATGCCAGACAGCTTGGACCCACGTCACATTATACCGTCTCCGCTCAAGGAATGGAGTCAGTCGGTTGCTTCCCTACTTTGTTCCAGACCATAGACTGTGGAGAAAGATGGACGACATGACAGCTCCCCAAAAATGACACAAAATCAACTGGATCGCCCCCTGGTGGCTGACTGCAGCATGGGCCATAAACCCAGCCACCTCCATGTAGGGAAGCAAAAAGAAAATGACATGTTAAATGAATTCATCCCAGAAATTGTTCTCATTCTCTGTTGTATCTAAACTACGATGGTGAACAAAGACATCATTGTGTTGACTGAACCTCAGCATGTTAGCATTATCCCGTGTTGGCATGTGGGTGTTATTTACCTCAAAGCACTGCTGTGTGTAAGTACAGCCTCGTTGAAATCTCTGCAGCTCTCTTTGCACGTTCAAAGATTTATACTCTGCTATGATTCTGCTAAAAACTTCCAAAATGCTCCCTCTGTTACATCCCATTTATATCACAGCAACTTTCAAAAAACGATACGGATCATGCCCAACAAGTGCACCATTGTTGCCGTCTCTCTTTCCATTTTAGGATAGATATTGATTACTTTAAAAGCACATTTGAGCAAATCCCCAAGTTATGACCCTGACCTTCACACTACCCATTAGATATTGTGTAAGGCTTGAGATCCCCACATGAGGCTTCTCTGGCCCTGCTGGCATAAAGGCCTTTACACTCCTTTACTCTGTAAAGTCCAAATCAGAGATTATATCTTCTTTAGTCATGTCTAAGACTTATTTTGATAACCTTTCTGTGGATTTACTTTATTAGATATCCTAGTGATTGCTGCATTTCTTTGCTTCTTTTACCGCCTCCTCCTGTCTCTTATCACGCTGTGTCTTTTAAGTGTTTTATATAAATATAAAAATAAAACGAACCTTCAAAATGTCACATTTTATTCACAGTCCTTCCTCAGTGTGCCGTCTACTTGAGGCAACCATATTTCCTTTTTATAGACAGCGCGTGCAAATATATGACATGGGTGATAAATCAAAAAAACGATGGCATTCTTCTTATCTTCCCGGTGACATATTCCCCATGCAGCACCTGCATGGGCCGCATCCTCCAGAGACACGAAAGCAACTCAAGAGGAGTCTCAAACATCACAATGACTCGGCAATGCAACACTAAATAAAACAATGATGCCATACATGACTCAGTGTACAGATCTGTAGATACTGAAAACCATCGCTTCACCACAACAGTGCCCAGGCTTTTACGGCGCTGCTTCAGCAAAAGGCTTCCCCATGTGTACATTATTGATGGGGCTTAAATTGAATGTGTCTTTGTTCCTTCCATCGATGGACACAAGGCGTGTGTCTCCCTTACGTGGAGAGTGGTGGTGAGTGGTAGGAGAGGGGTGGGTGACTCCCCCCCCCCCATCCCATCATGCAGCAGGGGATTCATCCATCACATTAAGAGGTGCCGCATTAATCATTAACAAGTAACCCCCTGTTGAAAGGATGATGGACAGCTTGACAAATAAGTTAAGATAAAGTGGGACAAGGTGATGCTGGCCTTTTTCACTTTTCAAGCTATTTATTCAAGACACGACAATGAGAGATCCAAATACAGACGATGACACGATCCCAAATAAGTACCGTTGCTCTAAAAGGAAGAAAATAATGGATAATGGCTCCTCTCTTAAACAGTTTTAGACTCAACTAGACTGAACTTTCAGAGCGAATCTTCAGAAGCTTTCAGAATCCGAAGTGGTTGAGCACAGATGACACTAAATACATTTTCTCTTGGGTGACCAGCTCTTCTTCTTTTTTTTGCACTCACCCAGGTGTGCGGGATACACTGAATATCTACAAATCCTGGCTAAAACCGTTGAGAGGATTTTACCTGCATGTTTGGAGAAAGACTAGAGCCGCTCACCCAGAAAAGGATTATTCAACCCTTTTAGGGGGATTTCACATTTTAGCTCTCTTAATTCTGAGTTTGCACAAAGACAAAAATCTCCAATCTTTGTTTGTCCTGACACAAGCACCTAGTTGCTTTCTAACCTAATGAGTTGTGTAATCAGATGCCGGAGACATAAATAACACTATTTAAAGTTAAGCGGATCAAGTGACTGTGTAATGTGAGTCAGAGAATCATCACTCAACTCTGCCTTCAGCCTGCACACTGCATTTTAACATCTTTTGGCTGCTTTTGTTTTATAGCCCAATTTACATCTGCAGCAGGCAACTGTTTTCAATGAAGACGCTGCACACATTACCTGTCCAGATTAAAATAGCCTTGACAAATGTGACGACTAACTGCAGGAACATAATCGAGCGTTTAGTAGCATTTTGTAGTAAAGAGTCAGATGTTTCCCCCGGGGATTGATGAGAGCCAAGACAGATCTAAACTGAATATTAAATGCGAACATTGTGCCATATGGGCTAGATGTATAATTATCTATCTATCTATCTATCTATCTATCTATCTATCTATCTATCTATCTATCTATCTATCTATCTATCTATCTATCTATCTATCTGTCTATCTGTCTGTCTGTCTGTCTGTCTGTCTGTCTGTCTGTCTATCTATCTATCATCAGTATATAGTTGTATTATTTAAAAAAGACAAAATAACATCACGTCAAGACACGTGGGCACTGTTCAGGAGTAAAACAATCAAGGTACATAAAGATGGATGACATGACAGTTCTCCAAAAGTGAAGCCAAATTGAGGAATGAGGAATGGTCCAAAGTAAAAAAAATAATGTATCTGTATTTTGTATATTTTTTTTTACCAGAGACGGTTTCTGTCATGGGTTTAAGGGAGTCTCTGGGAAGTGACATCATGATTGACAGCTGAGGATGACTTGTGATTGGTTGGGCGGGGGCATCAGCAGGACCTTGGTAGTGTGGCTCCAGTCCCTGATCACTGTTCAGAATATGGCTAAAATATTACGTCACCAGTGTTAAATGGCTCATTTGTGACAACAGATGATTTACAGCATCGGACCAGTGTATGTGTAATTGAATTAAATCAAACTGCAGTGCCCGTGCTCATGCAATTAATGTCACCCAGAACAACAGTGTGACTCGATATGTTTTCAAATGGTTTTAGAGAAAATGAAGCAGTAAAGCACAGAAGAATTAACTACATCAATTTTTGCCGACACAGAAAATACATTATCTTTTCATTGTATTGGTGCAGTACGAAAAAGAATGTCAGGAGACTTATCCTTTCAGTATTTACACAGCCAATATTTCCAAACAGAAGATGGTCATGAGGCTATTAGAGTTTGGTCTAGCATAAAAAAAAATCATACGGAATGTTTTTTGATGACCTCAAAGATATTTTAAATTAAAAGTGACTTTGAATATATTGCTCAAACAAAAAACAGTGCTTTGTGTTATGACCTTTTTTCTGTTACAACATTTTCCAGCTCACTTTGGCAATCAGAGTTCCTGATTGCGTCCATTTAGAGCCAAACAGCTTGTCACATTTCACATTTCAAAATCCCCGTACTTATTTTAATAATAATGATTCAAACTTTTGTTACTCTCATTCAAATGTTTCATAACAACTCATTTCATTGGCATTTAGCTGAACTCGCTGGGATCTGATTAGCTCCAAGTTTTATTCTCCATCCCTGAATTTATAACAGTCCAGTTTTTTCTCTTTCTGGAGTTGAATGCCTGACTCTGAATCTCCACAGCAACCGATTTATTTTAGAAAATCTATGCTTATCACAGGATTAAGCTCTCATATTCACACATCACAAGTTGCGCTTCAAGCTACACGCCAATCAAACTGTTTTCATGATCAGCTCAAACTGTCTTCCCTTCTTTTGAGTTGTCTGTTTGCCTTAGATTCTGCAGAGATCAATGAGTGGAAATAATCTTCCCTTGTAAGACATTCTCGGTCAAGTGGGCACCGGCACAGTTTGTTTGAAACAGCCCCTGAAGGCTGAACAGTGTGTTCTGGTGTCCTACATTCACCCTTGTCCACTCCCACTCCCCACACTAATTGGACCAGCACTACAACCCCTTCACATACACAGCACTGATACTACACTTGGACATATGCTGCCCTCATTCACATGCTGCATCTATACGTAACACGTAAATACCAGCTGCTGACTGAATAAACCTTGTCAAGGCCTTGATGAAATTGCCAGAATGTTGAGATTGAGGACGAGAATGAAGTTGTGATTTAATTTATCCTTGCAGTCCACCACTACCAAACATTTCCTCCACGTTCATCCACGTCTGTGTTGTTCTAGACAGTTTCTTGCACAATATATTTCTGGAAGTTACAGTAATGTAGTGCTGATGTGACAAAAGATGTACGATTTCGTTATTTGTGAGACCTGCACTCAAGTTTATCTTTAAAAGATGCTCCACATTTTGTATTTAAACCAGGCGACAGGCCGATCTTCTAATATTCTCCATTAAAATGACACATAACCTATAATTATGACTTTATTCTTCACCAGCCTTGAATGTTAGTAGTAACTAATGTGGCCTGGAGCAATTAGCCTCAAGCAGAGATGACGAGCAGAGGTCCGCTGAACTCACTTCTTAGTAACTGCACACCGACAGATCACACCTTTTTATTTACAGTCTGTTTAATGGATGATGACTCAAGTGGCATCATATAGGGTAATCTATCTGACAGCTAGCTTCCACACGCAGTACAAACCTGTCAACATGTGCTATATCAATGCAGTTTTCCTTCAAATCTTGGTTGAACAACAAAAAGTTGCTGATATAAAACATTCAGTTTAGCTTGCACTTTCCTTATTTCTGAGTTCAAACTCAGAGTTTTTAGAAAAACACAGTGCTCATATGTCCGTTAGCTGAAGCTAGGAGACAGTTAGGTAAAAGCTAAAAGCCCAATGGAAATGGAGACTGGGAGAAAACTTGCTTAACTCTGTCCAAAGGTAAGAAAACCTTCTCCCTCTGAAGCCCCACAATAAACTTGTAGGAAAGATAAGTTAGAATTTAGCTAGATTAGTTTACTTTATCTTAGCTTAACGTCACATAAAGGGAAAATGGGGGAGCACCTAGCCTGGCTCACTCTATACCCAACTCTGACAACCAGTCAGAAACTGCCAAATAACTGTATTTAATATTTTACAGTGAGCTTAAGTTAGTATTTAGCTTAGCTTGGCTTGTTTTAACATAAGTAGTAGACATGGGGAAACAGCCTGGCTGAAGGGTGGCCACCCACCAGTACCTCTGAAGCCCCTTAATACAACAACAACAACAACATATTCGATTTCTCAAAGAGAGCTAAAGTGAGGATTTAGCTAGGTTATCTTGGCTTAGTTTGGCTAAACGTAATTTAAGGAGGAGAAACAGCTCGTCTGGCTTGATTTGCACAACACAGATGTCAAAATCTGCCCCTTGAGTAACTAATTGACTAATTTGCTGATTAAAAATTCAGAACCTTTGTATATTTACAGGATTTTGTGTACTGTGGACTGTTTAAGAAATATCCACACAAGATATATTTGTGAGCTTTAAGTGTGTTGTTAGGTATATTTGTACCTTGAGACAGAGACAGACTACTTTCCAGCCAGACGCTCTAGTGTCCAGCCTGGTTGTCAGATAGGAAAGTGTCGTCAATCTTCTCATCTAAGAAACCAATATTCCCAAATCTTGGGATGTATAAAACACATGCCGGAGGTAACAAAGAAAAGCTGCCCTATAGGTCTCTCATTCTTCTGGCTCTGATGTGACGTGATTATGACATTACACTTTGCACAGCTTCCCAGCTACATTCATTACAAAAGGTTAATGGAACAGCTGGACCCTCCTGCATGACGTTGCCCGCTCAGCAGTCCAGCAGATTGAGTCTTACCTTTATAAAGTTTTTCACATTTACCTGCCTTGAACCCATCCCCGCTTGTTTGCCTTTGTTTCACACTAGAACATCACATCACATCAGCTCGTTAGCAGGGCTGTCACTGTTTATTCAAAGCCGTCATATTCCAGGAGTCTTCTTATTCATATGCCCGCCCTGAACTACAGCTGGTCCATCAATTTTTCATGATTTTGCTGTCTACTAAACCTTATGTATAGCCTTAAGACAGCCTCATATGCATATTAATTAGAATGGAAATGACAGGACAATTATTCTTTCAGCTGAGGACAAAACAAAACGTTAGGCTGATAAAAAGAAAGAGCAATTTCATCCTCACAGACAGAATTCATGTCTTCTGCAGAAAATAGTCTTAAATAAACACAGATCCGACGGCAGCAATACAAATGCCGCTTACAAAAACACGTCTCACGACATGACTTGATTTAAATGTGATAAGATACAATAAAATATGCATCGTCAGGAGCAGCAAGTGCAATATACAGATTTTTGACTCTGTTTTCCCCACAGCTATTAACATTTTAGAGGGCAACACAGCTGGTTCCAAAGGTTAATGTCCACGCCATTAGAGAGCGACAGAGCGTGCGTTTATCCCTGTTTTTTAATTAAATTACAGACAACTCACAAAGGGTGATTTATCCTGAACATACAGTCACTGCAGTTCTAATGGAGCGCCAGTTCCCAGCTCAGCTGATTTATCCCCCTTATGTTTCAAAGTGGGTCGTCTTGTCATGGAGTTTGTCATGGCCTACTTAACAAAACAGGAACTCATGATTAGATCATTTGTCTGGCCAGCTGATTGCTTTGCTCGTTGTTTTTATGGTGTACATGAGGTGACATCTGGCTTTTCATCGTCCAATGACCACATAAATATGAGAAGTAGCGGCGACTTGTGAACTTTCCATCCCTTCACAGAGCTGATATATAACTTACGTTTGAAGAGAAATACGCTTGTGATGATGTCAGAGCAAAATATTCATTTAATCCTGATTGATTCAAAACATTTAGAAATTAATATCTTGATTCTCAGGCAGTATTTATGGAAATTTCTCGATGCTTAACAATCTACAGTACTAATTAAATTAATTAAGTAATGGCACTCTGCAGGTGCTTATTAGTGACATATATTAGTCCCTGAAAATATGAAATTAAAGAAATGGTGATTAGACACCCTCTAGTGGAGGATCATTACAAAAACATGACTCCACAAACCCCAGCATACATTTTTCTTTTATCCTTTGGCTTCAAAGCTCAAAGGGAAGGAGCCTCCTGAAAATATGAATTTGAAATACAACTATTCATATTGAACAGCTCCACTTTTTGTACGATCTACATTCCTCCAGTCATAAAACAACACGGGGGCTCGTGTGTCAGATATACTAACTCTTGTGAACTCAACTGAAGATGAGGAAAATCTTCTTGTGTCTGCGAAATCGTTTCATGTGGACTGTGAAATGCTCTCTCTGACATCGGCGCTCACAGCACGCACAGTTTAACTGCAGGTGAGGGTCTAGTGTTAGAAGACACAACCTCTTGTTTCGTATCCTCCAAGCTTTAATAGTAATAATGCATGCGTGACAAAAACAAATGGCACAAATATACACAGCAGACATCATTGACTCTGTGGAAATGGACATAGTTTCTCAGAACAGTTGCCACAGTAGATGATACATTATTACAAGCATTACAACTAAGTAAATCCCCCCTGATATTATGCAGGCTTGAATACCTCATCCAAACAAGCATATTCTGCAAATAAATAACTAAATGCACCTTTTCATTCTGTTGTTATCGATCCTTTTTAAATGATAGATTTTTAATTCAGCCATGCAATCTGTATGAGCAGCAGAATGCAGAGTAATGTCTCTAAAATTCAATCCATTATACATGAATTTCTACATACAACACGTCCGCTCTGGCTCGCCCAACAATACAAAACAAATCTATGCTGCTTGTCAAACCATCACAAGTAGGAATGTGAAATCCACTTTCTGTGTCATTCAGGTTCAGGATTCATACACAGATTTATGGATCGGCGTGTAAAAAAAACAAAACAAGTCTGAGTACGTGAATCAAAGAATATTTACATACTGACAATAAATCAAATTTTATGTGAGACAGAAATGTAAAGATTCACATTTTCGCCATATATATATATATTTTATTATTTTTCACTGCAGCTGCTAGAGGAAAAGTCAAATATGGTAAAATGTTCTTGACAAGAAGATTGATGCCGCTCTTGTGTCTGTTTCTTATCACTGTGGGTTAAGACAGACCCTGGCTCGCCAAGTAATATCTTGTTTTTCAAATTTTTACTGAAAACAAATCTGAAGACTGACAGCTTGCTGTCAATGAGGAGTTTCGTATTCTCTCTTTTATTTCTGTCTTTTCTTTTCTTTTATTCTCTTTCATCATCGTAATGGGTGCATTATACAGACGTCACCTTCCATAACTTGTGGCAGTCTGTGAAAGGTCGGACAGAAACATTAAGTGCTCCAATCAATAGTTTGATTCAGTACATCAGAGTCCTACATACATACATTAATGCACCTCCACCAGCTTGTGAATGTCACCCTGTCAAACTCATTATGTCATTTAGCCTCTCATCAGCATTATGGGCGGCTGCTAGCTTAGCCGCTTCAATTTTCGATAAAAAGAAGCCGCCATCAAAATGGCCGTCACCCCTATCACAATGAGGACGGCCACGGCAATTCCCAGGCCGACAGACGCGCCCTTGCCATCGGTCTGGGCACCGGAGAGCGCTGTGCACAAATGAGAGTGATACCATTACGGGATGCTTAATTCCAGCAGGATAAAAATAAAATGTTAAGATAAGAAGTGATTTCATTTCTGGAGGAATCTAATTAGTAGAAAATTTGTGAATGGCTGTTCTCATGGCAATCAGTTCCATAAATCACATACTTACCCTCGTCTTTGGGGAGAATGGCTGCAAGAAAGACAGAACAAGTCAGCCTTTCGTTATGAGGGACCATTTCATTTCATATTTTCCAAAATATTATATTTCCCAAAGATATTTGAGAAATAAACTAATGATAGTAAGAGATAGAGTAAAAGCCGAGGAGAGCAGACAAACTGCACCTAGCTGAGTTTTTCAGGGTCTAGACGATTAAAAACAGATTAAAAGCAGTAGTCAGACTATTTTTCTATTGACAAATTTTTCCCGTGAAGTAGTTTCTATAATTGCCCCCCCATCTGTGTGTTAAAGTGCTCATGTTTTGGCCATTTACATGTTCCCAATTTCAGACGGCCAATCATAGCCACCTGATGTTTTCCTCTCTGTATGTGACTCGCTCTGCTTTGGGGAGTTCACTTGATGATGTCTGAGAAGTATCTCAAGGGAACTGTTAATACTGACTTTGAATCTTTTGTCTGACTCTTTTAAGACCTCATTTGCACAGAGACAAGGACACATAGAGGACTTACAGCTCTCCGTCTTGGCCCTTATAGCCACTGTGAGCACGGACGGCTCAGTGATGCTGTCCTGGACGACCGTGGTCTCCACGCTCCTCTTCTTCCTGCTGCATCTCTGTGGATCAGAGCAGACGGACAGACTTTGAGTTAAGGAGGATCTGGCTGGAACTGGAAATTTCTGCTTGAAATGCATGTGGTGCCATCCAGTACCTTGAAGGAGCTGCAGGTGCTGCGCTCACAGAGCCGAGTAATGCAGTGCAGATAGTAGGTGGAGATGGTCTGGTTCTGCTGCTCGATGAAGCGGAACGCTGGGAAGTAGAAGCGAGCCTTTTGGCTATCGCCGTTCTCCAGCACGGTGGTCAGCTGATCTAAGGAGCACCTTTCAATAAAAGGCGTACCTCACAAGTGCCCCATTTGCACATCACATGGATAAATACAATCAGTGAATTAATGATAGAAAGGCAGGGAGTTGAAATCAAGACTAGGGCTCCCTTTGAATCTAGAGGTAGCTGCGGTTTACTCATTACACGGACGACAGGAAAACCTGCAGGTATGTGTGAAAGGTTTAAATTTAAAGCTGGACTGCTGGACCGAGAGACAGAACTCATTATCAGGCCATGACGGACTGGAAGAAACGTACAAGTTACGAAAGGAAGACAGCTCACACTTTATTCGCACAATGTTTTAAGGTGTTTTGTGACTTACGAGACAAACAGATTAAAGGAGCTGTCGTTGGAGGGCAGCGGAGACACTGAGGCGTAGCACCGGTCCAGAAGCACGAAGTACCTGTGGAGAAACAACGAGGTCCCCAGCACCGAGTCAGAGATTCCAGGTCACAGGTGGAATCCTCAGATTTACAGTCTATTAACACAGTCCAGTGGTTGGAGACTAGAGGAGATGGAAAACGTGTTTTTATGAAGCTATCAATCAGCTGTCAGTTCCCATGGATTATCAGCATCCAGGACCTGTTATTTATCAAACTGCTAAGAATTACATCTTCGAATTTAGAGAAAGATTAAAGTAAAGACATTAGATTAAAACTGCTTTTCATATTTAGCCTTACAACAACTAAAATACTAGGTTGGTTAAGAGTAGCTCATAAATGACTGCAGTGCAGAAACAGAGGGGATCACACAACAGCTCAAATTTTGGAGTGAATTAACAAAAAATGGAAATTGTGCACCATGAGTAATAAGTTATAGTTGAAGTGATATTGTAGGATAATGTTTTTTTATTTTATATATAATTTTTTCGGGTTAATTATTGTAGGAGTCAGTCCACAAAGAACTTTTTAACTCTTGAGTTTTCTCTTTATAGAAGTTGTGGCAGAAGTGACTTTGAACTTTTGATAATCTAAAAATACTCCATTACAAGTTAAACAATCCTGCTTTAAAAAGCCGTAAAAATAAAGTAATAGACCATGTACTCCAAAGTACAAAATACTTTTACTTTGATATGTGTATCAAAGTAAAAGTATTTGTTTTGCAGAAAAATGTCCCTTGAATTGATATATCATTATATAGCATATTACATTAATAGGTCATTAAAACTGATTCATTTTCATTTAAGAATCATTTACTACTGTGTCTGCTCTTGGTGGAATTTTAATGGATTTTAATAGTTAATAGTTCAATATCAAACTGGATTCTTTTCATTATACAACATATCTGTATATATTGGTAGTTTCTAATATTGGGTGTCGGGTCTCTTTAAATGCCACAAGAGAAATCTGAGGGGTTGTGAGATGATAAGTTTCTATACATTTTTCTGACTTTAATTCTTTATTTTCTCCATTTAACAAAATATTGAATAATTCGGCCTGAACCTGTTTTGTTCATGAAACCCCATGAAATGTTTCTTTGGTAGATATGTCAACAACTGAAAAATGACTTGATTTTCATTTAGTAAGTGTTTGAAACTTCTGTTTGTATGTGTATATGTTTTTAATGTAAAACTTTACTCTGAAAAGCTGTAGTTCCTATGTAATTTTGTAAAAATTGCAAAACTACATCAAATTTGATTACTCAGGTCTGAACCAGACACGGAGCAGGCTGTAGGTGGGATATAATGTTAACGGATCTTACTGTGATGTCAGGCTGGATGCAACAACCTCCACGTAGATGTTTGTCCTCAGTTCCACACCCAGAGGGGGCATGGCAAGGGGCTTGGTGTAATTATCATCCTAGCAAAAGAAGAGAGGGATGATATTTAAGAATACAAATTATAAAAGCTGTTTCATAAGATTAATCTTCTACAGTTACACATTGAACAAAAGTGTTGATGTAAGGGAATGTATAGTGTGTGAGAAGTGGTGTAAGGTGGCACCTTGTACAAGGCCATGCTCAGAGTACTGATGAAGCTCCCATTGTTGTCCTTCAGAGCCGTGGTGGAGGATGACCTGCGAGGAGAAGGAAGAATGAGATCACGCTTGTCACGCGAGCGAAACATGAGCGGTGCTAACGTATGTTTTCAACCCACATACGATAATTGTACACTTACACGTCCACCTGGGTGTTGTTGATGAGATACTCCAGAGGATAAGCACACGAGTAGTAATACTTGAGCTCCGCGTTGTAGGTGATGGTCCCGATGGTTGGGTCGAAGGATCGCACCACCCCGCTGACATTGACGGTCTGGATGTTGGAGAAGTCGGAGAAGATTCCCGTCCCTGGGGCGCTCGTGGTCTGAGGAATTATTCAGGAGGATCTTGATTATTTAAGAAATGGTTAAAAATAAATGGTGGCCAACGTCTTTCCGCACAGCATGCAGCAGTGATGAAATCCCATCAAGAAAGTGGAACAGCTTTCTAAACTTTCTCCCTCTCCACAGAGAGGATTGCATCCATCTGTGTTACATTAAGTCAAGAGCAGTCTGATTCATCTCGTCTGAAAATCCTCTTATTTCTCCCCTCTCTTCTCTTGCCTCCTCCTCGTGCTCGGCCCAAAACACAGCTTCTCTTTCGGTTTCCTAAATCTGCTCTAATTCTCTTTAGCTGAAGACGAAACAAGCCCCACGATCACCTCCACCATCAAGAGTTGAATTCAGGATACTTTATTGATGCAACACTCACCAAGAAATTACTTCCGCAGGCGTTTCCCTCGCTGATGGGGAAGCTGAACCTCATCACAGGAGGTGCCACCGAGGTGTCCAGCGTCCCCTTGCAGGCCACATTGTCCCGGATGCGGTTCAGGATCAGTAAGCTCCCGTTGTATCCGGTGTAGATCGCAGGGCAGATTTGAATAGCTAGTTCGATGGCAGACGTACCACACATCACCCCGATATCAGTATATTCTGATAACGATAAAAAAGCATTATCACGAAAGACTGACAACGAAAGACTGAACTGACATGAATTTCATTAGTTTGAGTAGAATCGTACCAATCAGGACAACTTTGCGTCTTACAATGGAGGAAATGTGTCAAAACAATTCTGAAAAATATTGTGCATACATAGGCATATGACAAAACAAATTTAATAAAATAAAAGTGTTAAGTAAAAATGTATGTCAAATTTGAAGAAAAAAACACTCCACCACCAGCACAGTTAATGAAATCAGAAAAATCGAAATATAAAATTTCTCATCCCTGTTCAAACATCTACTATTTTACTGTGAGGACATATTTTTACCATCGGATACAAGTGTGCTAATTCAATATTTGAACTAAAATCAATATTGCTTCCCTAAAGGTCTACATTTGAAATATCAATACAACCCCTCGTGTCTGAAACCAAAATGTGAGAACAAAGGTCTTTAACCTGGTCTTCTGGCGTAAACTCCACAGTCGGATAAGCTGAGGGCCTCTCGGCCCACAATACACAGGGAGGTCAGGATAAGGAAGCTGAATAAAGCCATGTCCCCACTCTGCCCTCTGTGAAAAAAGCTGAGGCAAACACAACAGATGTCAGACACAGAAAATCCCAAAAGAAAATCCGGAAGAAATCATCTCTAAATCCACTGAGGTGATTTCTACAAAAAGAAAAAAAACTTTTTTTAGATGCTTAATCCAGAACTGTCAATCAAGGAATCTTAGCCAGATGTTATCTTAGCCGGGACCTTACCTCCGCGGTCTCTTTGCTGGTTTAGGATGAGAGCGCAGTGGGCTGTTGTATATAAGGTGAACCTGACCTTGTGTAGTCACAGCACTGTTTTAGGATTGGATGGAAACAAGGTCAATGCCACTTTGCTGGGGCTGCCTCGGTTTGCACGTGAACAATTCAGTTTTTGTGGCTGAGGTGCCGTGGTCCTCTCCTGGAGGCAAATGATGAAACCCGACACAGTCGCCTTCGAAGTAACATGTTTAAACAAAGTCCACGAGGCCTTTGTGTGTGAAACGCAGCCCCTGTTTCCTTAATATGACACTTAATAAAGTGAGGGCATGTATGGTTTGTTGTCACCTGGGACCTCACACATAAGAAGGAGCTGTTGTCTTGTGAGGTGTTAATCTTAATGTAAACTGGATGACCTTTAATTTAAACATCATCACAAAAAATATTATATATGTTTTTTTTTTTATATTGTTTTATTAGTGACATGTTGTTATCAACATACATTTTAGTCAGACTGTTGACAGAATGTTTTTATGTAACTTGGACAAGATTTACGTTAGAATATTTGTCTTTTCTGCGTCAGACGTTGTAGAAAGTACAAACTCACATATATTTGAAATGGAGAATTGTTTTTTATTTGGTTAATGTTGAAGTTTAACTCAAAGAAAACAATCGCGTGACCCTTGGAAACCCGATCCTGTCAGGTGAGCCATCTGGGAAGAGAAAACTCTGATCGGGGTCAAGTTGGAGGATGGGTGTCTCTGTCAGGCTTTTGTAAACCACGCAGACAAATGCTGGACAAATTGTTATTGTCATGACGTGTGCACTTAAACATGCTAAGCCTTTCTGCCTTCTCGCCCACACACAAACACCCTCACGTATATTACTCACAGTGTGTGTACGTCTTCTTTGGCGTCAACATCCAAAGTAAAGTCCCAGCCTCATTTCCATCGTGGGAGAAGAGTTTAATCAATTACAACAGATAGTAAACTGAGAGAAAGAGATACGATAGCATTTATTCCTCTCATTTCAGTTATCTGTGGTCATTGTGGACTCTGAATACATCCCAAAATGGCTGTTGAAATGAGGGATTAGGGTGATAAAGAGCAGCGAACGCAGCAGAGCCGTGCGGGTCACAAAAACACCCGCAGAGTCAGACATGTGAGACGCAGCGGCCGCCCAGCAGACGTTTATATAGGTCATCGTAAAAGGAAATCAATAAAGGAAAAATTGAAAGATTAATTCTGGCGGTCATCAAATGAGCCCCGGTGTTTTGTTCGTTTCCCTGGAGATTGGACACTCACAAGGCCGTGACGCTGTAAAAGAACTTTACTGATCGTAGTCGGATAAATCACTGAAGATATGCCATGAAAGTTTTTACCCACATAACAAATATGTGCAGTTAAAGTGCCAGCAGCTCAGAGATGGTTTTGTTTAGCCGATATTCAAATGATTTGGCTAGCTGACCTTTGCCAGCCACCAGGGGGCGATCAACATACTTAGACTGATCTCGATTCCTATTAAAATACCTGTTTAAAGTTAAAGTTTAAAGGGATGATTTAAGAGATATGTGTGGTAAGTATAGGATAAAGCTAGGATATTAGTTTAGCTTCGCATTGACTGAAAAAATAGAGAAAGTTAGTGAATAGGTACAAATTTTACAAAGCAGCTAAGAGCCAAAATAAATGTACATATGCGAAACATACTGATATTGCAGCAGCAGCTGAATTGAAACATGCAACAATACATCGACTTTCTTCATTTCAAAACACTGATTGTTTATTTGTAAATTTTAATAGTACACAGGGTTATACATGCTACACATTTAAACAGTTTACAGCGTTGTGTCACAATAAAAACAACTGTGAATATAAAATAGGATAACATGTCTTCACATACACACTAAATATATCTATTGTTTGTTTGATGAGGTATCAAAGGCAATAAATACACAAGACCTAAAACAATACAGTACAAATTTTATTAATATGTATTGAGGAACACACACATGCCAACACATCAGCATTGGTTTGTTAAAATCAGTGGCCTCAACATACTGTCAGTACAAAGAGGGGTAAGAGTTTATAATACAGTCAATGATTTACAGTGTGATTTTGTTGTATAATTAAATACTGACTAGTTCCTAAAAATGTAAGAGCAGTGGGAGAAAAGAAAAGAAAAGAAAGGGAACAAACAATCAGGCATTTGACAGAAATAAAAGTGTTTCTGTAAATGTTGGTATGGTAACAATGATATACAAACAATGAAGTATAATTAAAAAGTACTAAAAGGATAACAGCTACACATTGGACTGCAGCCCACAAACCTTGTTCTTATACAAATACTTTATCAAAAACCTATAGAGAGTTTCTCCTGTGTGTTGGATCAAAAATAGGTAATCCCTATTACTTAAGAAACTTAATAATTAAGTTAACAACCTAATTCTGTTGATGACACATTTAGATTGTTAACCATTTTCTTGCCAAACATCAACATTTGTTTCCCAGCACTGTAACTCATACTCTTACAGCTCAGTACAAATTATGAATAAAGTTTTATTTGATTTTGATCATGTGTGGACATCACATCTGGTTTTATAGTTGAAATGATTTGAACTATGTTCTAGCTCCCTCTGTTTCATCCTTTAGGGATACTGAGTGTACTATGGGCACAATCACACATTTTGTCTATGTGTCTGTTCTATGTCATGTACTTAAGGTACTTATATTGTGTCTACTTTGTATGTATGCAGCTGTTTTCCCATACTGGTACACACTAGGGTCCTAATGCCACTTTTGGACCATATGGTGCATTTGTCATGTTTCTTAAACTTAACTTACTAAGTACTAGTGTGAACTAATACGTATGTTTTAAGAACCTGACCTTTAATCTGATACCATAAAATCACCCTGTAAACCAGTGGCTGTATTAGAAAGTATTACTCAATTATGTGATGTACAGTTTATTTATTTGAAGCTGGGGTTCCAAACACCTGAGGCTGAGGTTGTTGGGAGGCGGGACTTCTGCAGGAGGCGAAGCGACAGCAGGAGGAAGCCCACGCTGACCCCACCCAGGACGACCACGCCTGAGATCAGAGCACTGGTCACCGGGTTCATCGGCTGGGAGGAGCCTCCAGATGCTGGTGGGTGGAAAGATGAACAAAAGCAGAAGGATGAAGGTGACGTGTTTCTGACGTGATGACCTGTCTCTCTTTTTTTCTTTTTTTCAGAAAGAGAAGGTGGAACCTTTGTGTCGTTGCCGTAAATCATCAATTTCCATCGGTATCTGCTATCTTCAGTGACAGGTGACATTTAAAACCTTTTTTTTTACATTGTGTAACATGGCATGAGGGAGCTTACCGAGCTGGGAGTTGTTGACAGGAGTCTCATCTGAAAAATGATTATCAAAGTGTTTATCAGAGTCATTTTTACAGATACTTTAATCTTCACTGTGGATTCACTGATTTATCGAAATACTAATACATATCTGCTCTATTGCTGAGAGTTGGAAGAAAAGATTGATGTCACTCTCTTAGCTTAGCTTAGCATTAGGACTTGAAATACAGGGGAAGAGATGGTGTGGCTGTATCTTAAGACAATACAATCCTGTTACTATTTGTAAAGCTTGCTTATTAACATATTAAAGATAATTGGTTTAATCCACTGAACAGATTTAAGTGCAGCAATTTCAAGGTTTCTGTACCTGAGTGAGAGGCTGTTGACTGAACCCTTGGTAAAACCACAATTTTTACAGTTTTCCTTTTTTCTCTTTCTTAAAAATTAAACAAACAACCTTGAAATGTGTGACTAGTTTTAATGTGTCAGATTTTGTGCCTCTGCATTCCTAACCCAGGCCTGTGAGTCTAATCTTTTAAGAGACACTGTATTCTTTATACCACTCCTGGTGATGATCGGTCCAGCAGTGATGACTGCGTTCCCAGACGCTGATGGTAGGGAATCATGACTCTCCTCTGCATCCCGCCTCCGCCGTCGCCCACAAATCTGCCAATCACATCATCAGATTCCAGTCCTCATTGAGGTCAGGGGACACACAAACTCAGATGCTTGGTTTTTACACTTACTGGCATGAGCATGATGCAGTCGTCGGCCCGGCAAAGCTTGGTGACGCAGTGCAAAAACACAGTCGACATCTTCTGGTGTCTGTGTTTAACGAAACGGAAAACCTCGAAGGAAAATCGCCCCATCTGACTCATCCCATTCTCGAAAACTGTCGTCTGTGGGTCTTTAGAGCAGCTGCGTCAAAGAGGACACAGATATGCACATACATGATGATATGCACTGCTACATGCACACTGTGAACATGACAGATTTGATGTATGCTTAAGCACTTAGAGAAGAAAAAAGTAGCATTCATGAGCATGACCCATTCGGAGGACCTGAATAGGTAATGACTCTCTTTTTGTGGTTCATTAAGTCATCATCTTGAGTGGGAAAAAAAAAGATTACCCAAAGAAAAGGTCATAGCGGAGTTCATCATTAGGATTCCCTGAGGGGGTTGTGTAACAGTAGTCCATCAAGATGTTCCACCTGCACAAGGACAAAAGTGCGAGATGGGATGAGGGATAGAGATCTAACTGCACATGGGAAAATACAACTCGGGCTTTCTCTGCTGCAGGCTGGCGCCTTCCCTTAGAATAATAACATAATGGCATAATGAATGTAGGCAAAGCAAAGAAAAAAGACTAATTCCTGGCGTCATTCAAAAAATGATGCTGGGAAAGATGTTGTGGTTGACCGAAATATCATATGTGCTTCACTGAAGTTGTTGTTGTTGTTAATGATAAGATATCTGCTGCTACATTAGATTTCTGACATTTTAAAATTAGGAGAATATCCAATAGTAAAAGGTCGGATATTATCTGGAACCTTTTGTCTAAGTTTGTGGCTTTCACAGCAGCAAATACTCTGGTTTTCAGAGCCAGTCCAGCCATTGGAATAGAAAGAGGTTGATTGTATGTTGAATCCTGTGGAGGACAAAAAAAAAACAGCACGAGATTAGGAACAAATAAGGAAAACTGTCACATAGTGAGTATAGTACAAGGCTTGTGATACTCTATTTATGATATTGTGTACAAATCCAGTGAAGGGACATAAACCAACAATGCATTGGTCCAAAACTTTCCTCTTGTAAAAAGTAAAAGAAAAGTTACATAGTTTAATGGTTACATTTTATTGTTAGGTGACCTCTAGAGGCTGTGACATTATGACACGACCAAAGGAGGAAGCCAGGTCATGCAGCTGCCCTGTCAGTGGCACTCAGCCTCAAAACATTTAAAATCTTTTGAGGCTTTTGAGAAACTGTGAAGAACTCAATGTGTGTCCATAGCCAGTTACAACTCTTCATCTAAGATGGTCAAGACAGGCGTTCCTCTAGGATCTATCTTAGGACAAAAATTGTTTTCTAAATAAATGGGGTTAGTTCAGGATTAGAAACGTCAAACATGCACTTTTATGCAGATGACACTATTATTTATTCCATGGCATTGTCTTTAAAAGTAGCAAAACTCAGAAGTTAGGTTTCTATTTTCAATTAAAAACACCTTTTCATTTACTGTTAGAAAAAGATGAGTCCAAATGACTTTTTTGTGAGTATTAGATTATGGTGATGTAATTTATATGCATGCATCTCAATCGCTTTCTGGGACCATCCTGGTTAAATATAGGATAAATAAAAATAGATAAATTAAAAATATGAAAATAAATCAGTTTTCTTTTAGTTGACGGATTCATTAGAAGAAAGCACCAACTTGATTGAAAGCTCATGAACTCAATCTTCATTCATTAATTGAGAGGGTTATTTACAATAAGAATGAGACATCACCAGTTGTATAAAGATGGATCTATTGAAATGATGATTCAGAGATCATGAACTCAATTTTCATCAAAAGTATTTCTGATACTTACAATTAAAAGATTCATGAATTGCAGAACTTTTTTTATTGATTGTGTACAAAAAAAGGTTTGTGTGGTTGTGAACTCACATTATACAGGATCATACTTAACGTGCTCACAAAGGTACCATTGCCGTCCTTGACAGAAACAGCAGCAGAGGAGCTGTGAAGAGTTCAACACCGTTATTATAATTCTATTTTTCATCTTTTTGGAGATGGCTGGTGCACTTAAAAAGAATAACACTTTGATAGCAGATGGTGTGATGGGATGTAATCACAAAGTTAGAGTATATTTATTTATTTACATGACTGAAAGACAACAGTTTAGAGGATGTATATTAGCATCTCAAACATTTGAAGAAATGCT